>NW_018745647.1:0-92358 GCF_001683475.1 Chenopodium quinoa
GAAGGCAAACACATTCAAACAAAGCTATTTGAATCAAATGAAAGTCAAACACATTCAAACAATGCTATCTGAATCAAATGAAAGTCAAATGCATTCAAAAAAGATAATTAAATCAAACGAAAGTCAAACACATTCAGACAAAGCTAATTGCATCAAATGAAAGTCAAAAACATTCAAACAAAGCTAATTAAATCATATGAAAGTTAAATGCTTTCAAAAAGCTAATTGAATCAACTAAAAGTCCAAAGAATTCAAACAAAGCTTTTTGAATCGAATGATTGTCAAATGCATTCAACGAGGCTAATTGAATCATATGACAGTCAAACAAAACTTTTGAATCAAATGAAAGTCAAATGCATTCAACAAAGCAAATTGACTCAATTGAAAGTTAACCACATTCAAGCAAAGCTAATTGAATCAAATGAAAGTTAAAACACATTTAAACAAAGCTATTTGAACCAAATGAAAGTCAAACACATTCAAGAAATGCTATTTGAATCCAATGAAAGTCAAACGCATTCAAAAAAAGGTATTTAAATCAAGTGAAAGTCAAAAAACATTCAAAAAAAGCTATTTGAATCAGATTAAAGTCAAACACATTCAAACAAAGCTTTTTGAATTAAATGAAAGTCAAATGCATTAAACAAAGCTAATTGATTCAAATGAAAGTCAATCACATTCAAACAAAGCTAATTTAATCAAATGAAATCAAACACATTCAAACAAAGCTTTTTCAATCAAATGAAATTCAAATGCATTCAAAATAGCGATATGAATAAAGTGAAAGTCAAACAAAGCTTTTTGAATCAAATGATTGTCAAATCCATTCAACGATGCTAATTGAATCATATGAAAGTCAAGCACATTCAAATTAATCTTTTTGAATCAACTGAAAGTCAAATGCAATTAAATAAAAGTAATTAAATAAAGTGAAAGTCAATTACATTTAAACAAAGCTTTTTAAATCAAATGAAAGTTAAATGCATTCAAAAAAGCTAATTGAATCAAGTGAAAGTCTAGGTAATTCAAACAAAGTTTTTTGAATCAAATGACTGTCAAATGCGTTCAACGATGCTAAGTAAATCAAATGAAAGTCAAACATATTCAAACAAAGCTTTTTGAATCAAATGAAAGTCATATGCATTCAACAAAGCTAATTGAATCAAATGAAAGTCAATGGAATTTTAACAAACCTAATTGAATCAAACGAAAGTCAATGGCATTCTAACAAACCTAATTGAATCAAATGAAAGTCAACCACATTCAAACAAAGCTAATTGAATCAAATGAAAGTTTACCACATTCAAACAAAGCTAATTTAAATCAAGTGAAATTCAATCACATTCAAACAAAGCTTTTTGAATCCAAAGAAAGTCAAATGAGTTCAAAAAAGCTAATTGAATCAAGTGAAAGTCAAACAAATTCAAACATAGCTTTTTGAACCAAATGATTGTCAAATGCATTCAACGATAGTAATTGAATCATATAAAAGTAAAACACATTCAAACAAATCTTTTTGAATCAAATGAAAGTCAAATGCATTCAACAAATCAAATTGAATCACTTAAAAGTCAACCACATTCAAACAAAGCTAATTAAATCCAATGGAAGGCAAACACATTCAAACAAAGCTATTTGAATCAAATGAAAGTCAAACACATTCAAACAATGCTATCTGAATCAAATGAAAGTCAAATGCATTCAAAAAAGATAATTAAATCAAACGAAAGTCAAACACATTCAGACAAAGCTAATTGCATCAAATGAAAGTCAAAAACATTCAAACAAAGCTAATTAAATCATATGAAAGTCAAATGCTTTCAAAAAAGCTAATTGAATCAACTAAAAGTCCAAAGAATTCAAACAAAGCTTTTTGAATCAAATGATTGTCAAATGCATTCAACGAGGCTAAGTGAATCATATGACAGTCAAACAAAACTTTTTGAATCAAATGAAAGTCAAATGCATTCAACAAATCAAATTGACTCAATTGAAAGTTAACCACATTCAAGCAAAGCTAATTGAATCAAATGAAAGTCAAACACATTTAAACAAAGCTATTTGAACCAAATGGAAATCAAACACATTCAAGAAATGCTATTTGAATCAAATGAAAGTCAAACGCATTCAAAAAAGGTATTTAAATCAAGTGAAAGTCAAAAACATTCAAACAAAGCTATTTGAATCAGATTAAAGTCAAACACATTCAAACAAAGCTTTTTGAATTAAATGAAAGTCAAATGCATTAAACAAAGCTAATTGATTCAAATGAAAGTCAATCACATTCAAACAAAGCTAATTTAATCAAATGAAAATCAAACACATTCAAACAAAGCTTTTTGAATCAAATGAAAGTCATATGCATTCAACAAAGCTAATTGAATCAAATGAAAGTCAATGGCATTCTAACAAACCTAATTGAATCAAACGAAAGTCAATGGCATTCTAACAAACCTAATTGAATCAAATCAAAGTCAATCACATTCAAACAAAGCTAATTGAATCAAATGAAAGTTAACCACATTCAAACAAAGCTAATTTAAATCAAGTGAAATTCAAACACATTCAAACAAAGTTTTTTGAATCCAAAGAAAGTCAAATGAGTTCAAAAAAAGCTAATTGAATCAAGTGAAAGTCAAACTAATTCAAACATAGCCTTTTGAATCAAATGATTGTCGAATGCATTCAACGATACTAATTGAATCATATGAAATTCAAAAACATTCAAACAAATCTTTTTCAATTAAATGAATGTCAAATGCATTCAACAAATCAAATTGAATCACTTAAAAGTCAACCACATTCAAACAAAGCTAATTAAATCCAATGGAAGGCAAACACATTCAAACAAAGCTATTTGAATCAAATGAAAGTCAAACACATTCAAACAATGGTATCTGAATCAAATGAAAGTCAAATGCATTCAAAAAAGATAATTAAATCAAACAAAAGTCAAACACATTCAGACAAAGCTAATTGCATCAAATGAAAGTCAAAAACATTCAAACAAAGCTAATTAAATTATATGAAAGTCAAATGCTTTCAAAAAAAGCTAATTGAATCAACTAAAAGTCCGAAGAATTCAAACAAAGCTTTTTGAATCAAATGATTGTCAAATGCATTCAACGAGGCTAATTGAATCATATGAAAGTCAAACAAAACTTTTTGAATCAAATGAAAGTCAAATGCATTCAACAAAGCAAATTGACTCAATTGAAAGTTAACCACATTCAAGCAAAGCTAATTGAATCAAATTAAAGTCAAACACATTTAAACAAAGCTATTTGAACCAAATGAAAGTCAAACACATTCAAGAAATGCTATTTGAATCAAATGAAAGTCAAACGCATTCAAAAAAGGTATTTAAATAAAGTGAAAGTCAAAAACATTCAAACAAAGCTATTTGAATCAGATTAAAGTCAAACACATTCAAACAAAGCTTTTTGAATTAAATGAAAGTCAAATGCATTAAACAAAGCTAATTGATTTAAATGAAAGTCAATCACATTCAAACAAAGCTAATTTAATCAAATAAAAATCAAACACATTCAAACAAAGCTTTTTCAATCAAATGAAATTCAAATGCATTCAAAATAGCGATTTGAATCAAGTGAAAGTCAAACAAAGCTTTTTGAATCAAATGATTGTCAAATCCATTCAAGGATGCTAATTGAATCATATGAAAGTCAAGCACATTCAAACAAATCTTTTTGAATCAACAGAAAGTCATATGCAATTAAAAAAAAGTAATTAAATCAAGTGAAAGTCAAACACATTTAAACAAAGCTTTTTAAATCAAATGAAAGTTAAATGCATTCAACAAAGCTTATTGAATCAAATGAAAGTCAAACACATTCAAACAAAGCTAATTGCATCAAATGAAAGTCAAACACATTCGGACAAAGCTTTTTTAATTAAATAAAAGTTAAATGCATTCAAAAAAGCTAATTTAATCTAGTGAAAGTCAAACACATTCAAACAAAGCTTTTTTAATTAAGTGATTTTCAAGTGCATTCCCACAAAGCTAATTGAATCAAATGAAAGTCAAACACATTCGAACAAAGCTTTTTGAATCAAATAAAAGTTAAATGCATTCAAAGAAGCTAATTGAATCAAGTGAAAGTCTAAGTAATTCAAACATAGCTTTTTGAATAAAATGACTGTCAAATGCGTTCAATGATGCTAATTGAATCAAATGAAAGTCAAACACATTCAAACGAAGCTTTTTGAATCAAATGAAAGTCATATGCATTCAACAAAGCTAATTGATTCAAATGAAAGTCAATGGCATTCTAACAAACCTAATTAAATCAAACGAAAGTCAATGGCATTCTAAACAAACCTAATTGAATCAAATCAAAGTCAATCACATTCAAACAAAGCTAATTGAATCAAATGAAAGTTAACCACATTCAAACAAAGCTAATTTAAATCAAGTGAAATTCAAACACATTCAAACAAAGCTTTTTGAATCCAAAGAAAGTCAAATGAGTTCAAAAAAGCTAATTGAATCAAGTGAAAGTCAAACAAATTCAAACATAGCCTTTTGAATCAAATGATTGTCGAATGCATTCAACGATACTAATTGAATCATATGAAATTCAAAAACATTCAAACAAATCTTTTTCAATTAAATGAATGTCAAATGCATTCAACAAATCAAATTGAATCACTTAAAAGTCAACCACATTCAAACAAAGCTAATTAAATCCAATGGAAGGCAAACACATTCAAACAAAGCTATTTGAATCAAATGAAAGTCAAACACATTCAAACAATGGTATCTGAATCAAATGAAAGTCAAATGCATTCAAAAAAGATAATTAAATCAAACAAAAGTCAAACACATTCAGACAAAGCTAATTGCATCAAATGAAAGTCAAAAACATTCAAACAAAGCTAATTAAATCATATGAAAGTCAAATGCTTTCAAAAAAGCTAATTGAATCAACTAAAAGTCCGAAGAATTCAAACAAAGCTTTTTGAATCAAATGATTGTCAAATGCATTCAACGAGGCTAATTGAATCATATGACAGTCAAACAAATTTTTTGAATCAAATGAAAGTCAAATGCATTCAACAAAGCAAATTGACTCAATTGAAAGTTAACCACATTCAAGCAAAGCTAATTGAATCAAATTAAAGTCAAACACATTTAAACAGAGCTATTTGAACCAAATGAAAGTCAAACACATTCAAGAAATGCTATTTGAATCAAATGAAAGTCAAACGCATTTAAAAAAGGTATTTAAATAAAGTGAAAGTCAAAAACATTCAAACAAAGCTATTTGAATCAGATAAAAGTCAAACACATTCAAACAAAGCTTTTTGAATTAAATGAAAGTCAAATGCATTAAACAAAGCTAATTGATTTAAATGAAAGTCAATCACATTCAAACAAAGCTAATTTAATCAAATAAAAATCAAACACATTCAAACAAAGCTTTTTCAATCAAATGAAATTCAAATGCATTCAAAATAGCGATTTGAATCAAGTGAAAGTCAAACAAAGCTTTTTGAATCAAATGATTGTCAAATCCATTCAACGATGCTAATTGAATCATATGAAAGTAAAGCACATTCAAACAAATCTTTTTGAATCAACTGAAAGTCAAATGCAATTAAAAAAAAGTAATTAAATCAAGTTAAAGTCAAACACATTTAAACAAAGCTTTTTAAATCAAATGAAAGTTAAATGCATTCAAAAAAGCTAATTGAATCAAGTGAAAGTCTAGGTAATTCAAACAAAGTTTTTTGAATCAAATGAATTTCAAATGCATTCAACGATGCTAATTGAATCAAATGAAAGTCAAACACATTCTAACAAAGCTTTTTGAATCAAATGAAAGTCATATGCATTCAACAAAGCTAATTGAATCAAATGAAAGTCAATGGCATTCTAACAAACCTAATTGAATCAAACGAAAGTCAATGGCATTCTAACAAACCTAATTGAATCAAATGAAAGTCAACCACATTCAAACAAAGCTAATTGAATCAAATGAAAGTTAACCACATTCAAACAAAGCTAATTTAAATCAAGTGAAATTCAAACACATTCAAACAAAGCTTTTTGAATCCAAAGAAAGTCAAATGAGTTCAAAAAAGCTAATTGAATCAAGTGCAAGTCAAACAAATTCAAATATAGCTTTTTGAATCAAATGATTGTCAAATGCATTCAACGATAGTAATTGAATCATATGAAAGTCAAACACATTCAAACAAATCTTTTTGAATCAAATGAAACTCAAATACATTCAAAAGATCAAATTAAATAAATTAAAAGTCAACCACATTCAAACAAAGCTAATTAAATCCAATGGAAGGGAAACACATTCAAACAAAGCTATTTGAATCAAATGAAAGTCAAACACATTTAAAAAAGGTATTTAAATCAAGTGAAAGTCAAAATCATTTAAACAAAGCTATTTGAATCAAATTAAAGTCAAACACATTCAAACAATGGTATCTGAATCAAATGAAAGTCAAATGCATTCAAAAAAGATAATTAAATCAAACGAAAGTCAAACACATTCAGACAAAGCTAATTGCATCAAATGAAAGTCAAAAACATTCAAACAAAGCTAATTAAATCATATGAAAGTCAAATGCTTTCAAAAAAGCTAATTGAATCAACTAAAAGTCCAAAGAATTCAAACAAAGCTTTTTGAATCAAATGATTGTCAAATGCATTCAACGAGGCTAATTGAATCATATGACAGTCAAACAAAACTTTTTGAATCAAATGAAAGTCAAATGCATTCAACAAAGCAAATTGACTCAATTGAAAGTTAACCACATTCAAGCAAAGCTAATTGAACCAAATGAAAGTCAAACACATTTAAACAAAGCTATTTGAACCAAATGAAAGTCAAACACATTCAAGAAATGCTATTTGAAACATATGAAAGTGAAACGCATTCAAAAAAGGTATTTAAAGAAAGTGAAAGTCAAAAACATTCAAACAAAGCTATTTGAATCAGATTAAAGTCAAACACATTCAAACAAAGCTTTTTAAATTAAATGAAAGTCAAATGCGTTAAACAAAGCTAATTGATTTAAATGAAAGTCAATCACATTCAAACAAAGCTAATTTAATCAAATGAAAATCAAACACATTCAAACAAAGCTTTTTCAATCAAATGAAATTCAAATGCATTCAAAATAGCGATTTAAATCAAGTGAAAGTCAAACAAAGCTTTTTGAATCAAATGATTGTCAAATCCATTCAACGATGCTAATTGAATCATCTGAAAGTCAAGCACATTCAAACAAATCTTTTTGAATCAACAGAAACTCATATGCAATTAAAAAAAAGTAATTAAATCAAGTGAAAGTCAATTACATTTAAACAAAGCTTTTTAAATCAAATGAAAGTTAAATGCATTCAAAAAAGCTAATTGAATCAAGTGAAAGTCTAGGTAATTCAAACAAAGCTTTTTGAATCAAATGACTATCAAATGTGTTCAACGATGCTAATTGAATCAAATGAAAGTCAAACACATTCAAACAAAGCTGTTTGAATCAAATGAAAGTCATATGCATTCAACAAAGATCATTGAATCAAATGAAAGTCAATGGCATTCTAACAAACCTAATTAAATCAAACGAAAGTCAATGGCATTCTAACAAACCTAATTGAATAAAATGAAAGTCAAACACATTCAAACAAAGCTAATTGAATCAAATGAAAGTTAACCACATTCTAACAAAGCACATTAAATCAAGTGAAAATCAAACACATTCAAACAAAGCTTTTTGAATCAAAAGAAAGTCAAATGATTTCAAAAAAGCTAATTGAATCAAGTGAAATTCAAACAAATTCAAACATAGCTTTTTGAATCAAATGATTGTGAAATGCATTCAACGATACTAATTGAATCATATGAAAGTCAAACACATTCAAACAAATCTTTTTGAATCAAATGAAAGTCAAATGCATTCAAAAGATCAAATTAAATCAATTAAAAGTCAACCACATTCAAACAAAGCTAATTAAATCCAATGGAAGGGAAACACATTCAAACAAAGCTATTTGAATCAAATGAAAGTCAAACACATTCAAAAAAGGTATTTAAATCAAGTGAAAGTCAAAATCATTCAAACAAAGCTATTTGAAGCAAATTAAAGTCAAACACATTCAAACAAAGCTTTTTGAATTAAATGAAAGTCAAATGCATTAAACAAAGCTAATTGATTCAAATGAAAGTCAATCACATTCAAACAAAGCTAATTTAACCAAAAAAAAATCAAACACATTCAAACAAAGCTTTTTCAATCAAATGAAATTCAAATGCATTCAAAATAGCGATTTGAATCAAGTGAAAGTCAAACAAAGCTTTTTGAATCAAATGATTGTCAAATCCATTCAACGATGCTAATTGAATCATATGAAAGTCAAGCACATTCAAACAAATCTTTTTGAATAAACTGAAAGTCATATGCAATTTAAAAAGAAAGTAATTAAATCAAGTGAAAGTCAAACACATTTAAACAAAGCTTTTTAAATCAAATGAAAGTTAAATGCATTCATCAAAGCTTATTGAATCAAATGAAAGTCAAACACATTCAAACAAAGCTAATTGCATCAAATGAAAGTCAAACACATTCGGACAAAGCTTTTTTAATTAAATAAAAGTTAAATGCATTCAAAAAAGCTAATTTAATCTAGTGAAAGTCAAACACATTCAAACAAAGCTTTTTTAATTAAGTGATTGTCAAGTGCATTCCCACAAAGCTAATTGAATCAAATGAAAGTCAAACACATTCGAACAAAGCTTTTTGAATCAAATAAAAGTTAATTGCATTCAAAAAACTAATTGAATCAAGTGAAATTCTAAGTAATTCAAACAAAGCTTTTTGAATAAAATGACTGTCAAATGTGTTCAACGATACTAATTGAATAATATGAAAGTCAAACACATTCAAACAAATCTCTTTGAATCAAATGAAAGTCAAATGCATTCAAAAGATCAAATTGAATCAATTAAAAGTCAACCACATTCAAACAAAGCTAATTAAATCCAATGGAAGGCAAACACATTCAAACAAAGCTATTTGAATCAAATGAAAGTCAAACACATTCAAAAAAGGTATTTAAATCAAGTTAAAGTCAATATCCTTCAACCAAAGCTATTTGAATCAAATTAAAGTCAAACACATTCAAACAAAGCTTTTTGAATTAAATGAAAGTCAAATGCATTAAACAAAGCTAATTGATTCAAATGAAAGTCAACCACATTCAAACAAAGCTAATTTAACCAAATAAAAATCAAACACATTCAAACAAAGCTTTTTCAATCAAATGAAATTCAAATGCATTCAAAATAGCGATTTGAATCAAGTGAAAGTCAAACAAAGCTTTTTGAATCAAATGATTGTCAAATCAATTAAACGATGCTAATTGAATCATATGAAAGTCAAGCACATTTAAACAAATCTTTTTGAATCAACTGAAAGTCAAATGCAATTAAAAAAAAGTAATTAAATCAAGTGAAAGTCAATTACATTTAAACAAAGCTTTTTTAAATCAAATGAAAGTTAAATGCATTCAAAAAAGCTAATTGAATCAAGTGAAAGTCTAGGTAATTCAAACAAAGTTTTTTGAATCAAATGACTTTCAAATGCGTTCAACGATGCTAATTGAATCAAATGAAAGTCAAACACATTCAAACAAAGCTTTTTGAACCAAATGAAAGTCAAACACATTCAAGAAATGCTATTTGAATCAAATGAAAGTCAAACGCATTCAAAAAAGGTATTTAAATAAAGTGAAAGTCAAAAACATTCAAACAAAGCTATTTGAATCAGATTAAAGTCAAACACATTCAAACAAAGCTTTTTGAATTAAATGAAAGTCAAATGCATTAAACAAAGCTAATTGATTCAAATGAAAGTCAATCACATTCAAACAAAGCTAATTTAATCAAATGAAAATCAAACACATTCAAACAAAGCTTTTTCAATCAAATGAAATTCAAATGCACTCAAAATAGCGATTTGAATGAAGTGATAATCAAACAAAGCTTTTTGAATCAAATGATTGTCAAATCCATTCAACGATGCTAATTTAATCATATGAAAGTCAAGCACATTCAAACAAATCTTTTTGAATCAACTGAAAGTCAAATGCAATTAAAAAAAAGTAATTAAATCAAGTGAAAGTCAATTACATTTAAACAAAGCTTTTTAAATCAAATGAAAGTTAAATGCATTCAAAAAAGCTAATTGAATCAAGTGAAAGTCTAGGTATTTCAAACAAAGATTTTTGAATCAAATGACTGTCAAATGCGTTCAACGATGCTAATTGAATCACATGAAAGTCAAACACATTCAAACAAAGCTTTTTGAATCTAATGAAAGTCATATGCATTCAACAAAGCTAATTGAATCAAATGAAAGTCAATGGCATTCTAACAAACCTAATTAAATCAAACGAAAGTAAATGGCATTCTAACAAACCTAATTGAATCAAATGAAAGTCAAACACATTCGAACAAAGCTTTTTGAATCAAATAAAAGTTAAATGCATTCAAAAAAGCTAATTGAATCAAGTGAAAGTCTAAGTAATTCAAACAAAGCTTTTTGAATAAAATGACTGTCAAATGCGTTCAATGATGCTAATTGAATCAAATGAAAGTCAAACACATTCAAACAAAACTTTTTGAATCAAATGAAAGTCATTTGCATTCAACAAAGCTAATTGAATCAAATGAAAGTCAATGGCATTCTAACAAACCTAATTGAATCAAACGAAAGTAATTGACATTCTAACAAACCTAATTGAATCAAATGAAATTGAACCACATTCAAACAAAAAATAATTGAATCAAATGAAAGTTAACCACATTCAAACAAAGCTAATTTAAATCAAGTGAAATTCAAACACATTCAAACAAAGCTTTTTGAATCCAAAGAAAATCAAATGAGTTCAAAAAAGCTAATTGAATCAAAAGAAAGTCAAACAAATTCAAACATACCTTTTTGAATCAAATGATTGTCAAATGCATTCAACGATACTAATTGAATCATATGAATGTCAAACACATTCAAACAAATCTTTTTTAATCAAATGAAAGTCAAATGCATTCAAAAGATCAAATTGAATCAATTAAAAGTCAACCACATTCAAAGAAAGCTAATTGAATCAAATGGAAGGCAAACACATTCAAACAAAGCTATTTGAATCAAATGAAAGTCAAACACATTTAAAAAAGGTATTTAAATCAAGTGAAAGTCAAAATCATTCAAACAAAGCTATTTGAATCAAATTAAAGTCAAACACATTCAAACAAAGCTTTTTGAATTAAATGAAAGTCAAATGCATTAAACAAAGCTAATTGATTCAAATGAAAGTCAATCACATTCAAACAAAGCTAATTTAACCAAATAAAAATCAAACACATTCAAACAAAGCTTTTTCAATCAAATGAAATTCAAATGCATTCAAAATAGCGATTTGAATCAAGTGAAAGTCAAACAAAGCTTTTTGAATCAAATGATTGACAAATCCATTCAACGATGCTAATTGAATCATATGAAAGTCAAGCACATTCAAACAAATCTTTTTGAATCAACTGAAAGTCAAATGCAATTAAAAAAAAAGTAATTAAATCAAGTGAAAGTCAATTACATTTAAACAAAGCTTTTTAAATCAAATGAAAGTTAAATGCATTCAAAAAAGCTAATTGAATCAAGTGAAAGTCTAGGTAATTCAAACAAAGATTTTTGAATCAAATGACTGTCAAATGCGTTCAACGATGCTAATTGAATCACATGAAAGTCAAACACATTCAAACAAAGCTTTTTGAATCTAATGAAAGTCATATGCATTCAACAAAGCTAATTGAATCAGATGAAAGTCAATGGCATTCTAACAAACCTAATTAAATCAAACGAAAGTAAATGGCATTCTAACAAACCTAATTGAATCAAATGAAAGTCAAACACATTCGAACAAAGCTTTTTGAATCAAATAAAAGTTAAATGCATTCAAAAAAGCTAATTGAATCAAGTGAAAGTCTAAGTAATTCAAACAAAGTTTTTTGAATAAAATGACTGTCAAATGCGTTCAATGATGCTAATTGAATCAAATGAAAGTCAAACACATTCAAACAAAGCTTTTTGAATCAAATGAAAGTCATTTGTATTCAACAAAGCTAATTGAATCAAATGAAAGTCAATGGCATTCTAACAAACCTAATTGAATCAAACGAAAGTAATTGACATTCTAACAAACCTAATTGAATCAAATGAAATTGAACCACATTCAAACAAAAAATAATTGAATCAAATGAAAGTTAACCACATTCAAACAAAGCTAATTTAAATCAAGTGAAATTCAAACACATTCAAACAAAGCTTTTTGAATCCAAAGAAAATCAAATGAGTTCAAAAAAGCTAATTGAATCAAAGGAAAGTCAAACAAATTCAAACATACCTTTTTGAATCAAATGATTGTCAAATGCATTCAACGATACTAATTGAATCATATGAATGTCAAACACATTCAAACAAATCTTTTTTAATCAAATGAAAGTCAAATGCATTCAAAAGATCAAATTGAATCAATTAAAAGTCAACCACATTCAAACAAAGCTAATTAAATCCAATGGAAGGCAAACACATTCAAACAAAGCTATTTGAATCAAATGAAAGTCAAACACATTTAAAAAAGGTATTTAAATCAAGAGAAAGTCAAAACCATTCAAACAAAGCTATTTGAATCAAATTAAAGTCAAACACATTCAAACAAAGCTTTTTGAATTAAATGAAAGTCAAATGCATTAAACAAAGCTAATTGATTCAAATGAAAGTCAATCACATTCAAACAAAGCTAATTTAACCAAATAAAAATCAAACACATTCAAACAAAGTTTTTTCAATCAAATGAAATTCAAATGCATTCAAAATAGCGATTTGAATAAAGTGAAAGTCAAACAAAGCTTTTTGAATCAAATGATTGTCAAATGCAATTAAAAAAAAGTAGTTAAATCAAGTGAAAGTCAATTACATTTAAACAAAGCTTTTTAAATCAATTGAAAGTTAAATGCATTCAAAAAAGCTAATTGAATCAAGTGAAAGTCTAGGTAATTCAAACAAAGTTTTTTGAATCAAATGACTTTCAAATGCGTTCAACGAAGCTAATTGAATCAAATGGAAGTCAAACACATTCAAACAAAGCTTTTTGAACCAAATGAAAGTAAAACACATTCAAGAAATGCTTTTGGAATCAAATGATTGTCAAATGCATTCAACGAGGCTAATTGAATCATATGACAGTCAAACAAAACTTTTTGAATCAAATGAAAGTTAAATGCATTCAACAAAGCAAATTGACTTAATTGAAAGTTAACCACATTCAAGCAAAGCTAATTGAATCAAATGAAAGTCAAACACATTTTAACAAAGCTATTTGAACCAAATGAAAGTCAAACACATTCAAGAAATGCTATTTGAATCAAATGAAAGTCAAACGCATTCAAAAAAGGTATTTAAATCAAGTGAAAGTCAAAAACATTCAAACAAAGTTATTTGAATCAAATTAAAGTCAAACACATTCAAACAAAGCTTTTTGAATTTAATGAAAGTCAAATGTATTAAACAAAGCTAATTGATTCAAATGAAAGTCAATCACATTCAAACAAAGCTAATTTAATCAAATGAAAATCAAACACATTCAAACAAAGCTTTTTCAATCAAATGAAATTCAAATGCATTCAAAATAGCGATTTAAATCAAGTGAAAGTCAAACAAAGCTTTTTGAATCAAATGATTGTCAAATCCGTTCAACGATGCTAATTGAATCATATGAAAGTCAAGCACATTCAAACAAATCTTTTTGAATCAACTGAAAGTCAAATGCAATTAAAAAAAAGTAATTAAATCAAGTAAAAGTCAATTACATTTAAACAAAGCTTTTTAAATCAATTGAAAGTTAAATGCATTCAAAAAAGCTAATTGAATCAAGTGAAAGTCTAGGTAATTCAAACAAATATTTTTGAATCAAATGACTGTCAAATGCGTTCAACAATGCTAATTGAATCAAATGAAAATCAAACACATTCAAACAAAGCTTTTTGAATCAAATGAAAGTCATATGCATTCAACAAAGCTAATTGAATTAAATGAAAGTCAATTGCATTCTAACAAACCTAATTGAATCGAACGAAAGTCAATGGCATTCTAACAAACCTAATTGAATCAAATGAAAGTCAACCACATTCAAACAAAGCTAATTGAATCAAATGAAAGTTAACCACATTCAAACAAAGCTAATTTAAATCAAGCGAAATTCAAACACATTCAAACAAAGCTTTTTGAATCCAAAGAAAGCCAAATGAGTTCAAAAAAGCTAATTGAATCAAGTGAAAGTCAAACAAATTCAAACATAGCTTTTTGAATCACATGATTGTCAAAGGCATTCAACGATACTAATTGAATCATATGAAAGTCAAACACATTCAAACAAATCTTTTTGAATCAAATGAAAGTCAAATGCATTCAACAAATCAAATTAAATCACTTAAAAGTCAACCACATTCAAACAAAGCTAATTAAATCCAATGGAAGACAAACACATTCAAACAAAGCTATTTGAATCAAATGAAAGTCAAACACATTCAAACAATGCTATCTGAATCAAATGAAAGTAAAATGCATTCAAAATAGATAATTAAATCAAACGAAAGTCAAACACATTTAGACAAAGCTAATTGCATAAAATGAAAGTCAAAAATATTCAAACAAAGCTAATTAAATCATATGAAAGTTAAATGCTTTCAAAAAAGCTAATTGAAACAACTAAAAGTCCAAAGAATTCAAACAAAGCTTTTTGAATCGAATGATTGTCAAATGCATTCAACGAGGCTAATTGAATCATATGACAGTCAAACAAAACTTTTTGAATCAAATGAAAGTCAAATGCATTTAACAAAGCAAATTGACTCAATTGAAAGTTAACCACAATCAAGCAAAGCTAATTGAATCAAATGAAAGTCAAACACATTTAAACAAAGCTATTTGAACCAAATGAAAGTCAAACACATTCAAGAAATGCTATTTGAATCAAATGAAAGTCAAACGCATTCAAAAAAGGTATTTAAATAAAGTGAAAGTCAAAAACATTCAAACAAAGCTATTTGAATCAAATTAAAGTCAAACACATTCAAACAAAGCTTTTTGAATTAAATGAAAGTCAAATGCATTAAACAAAGCTAATTGATTCAAATGAAAGTCAATTACATTCAAACAAAGCTAATTTAACCAAATGAAAATCAAACACATTCAAACAAAGCTTATTGAATCAAATGAAAGTCAAACACATTCAAACAAAGCTAATTGCATCAAATGAAAGTCAAACACATTCGGACAAAGCTTTTTTAATTAAATAAAAGTTAAATGCATTCAAAAAAGCTAATTTAATCTAGTGAAAGTCAAACACATTCAAACAAAGCTTTTTTAATTAAGTGATTGTCAAGTGCATTCCCACAAATCTAATTGAATCAAATGAAAGTCAAACACATTCGAACAAAGCTTTTTGAATCAAATAAAAGTTAAATGCATTCAAAAAAGCTAATTGAATCAAGTGAAAGTCTAAGTAATTCAAATAAAGCTTTTTGAATAAAATGACTGTCAAATGCGTTCAATGATGCTAATTGAATCAAATGGAAGTCAAACACATTCAAACAAAGGTTTTTGAATCAAATGAAAGTCATATGCATTCAACAAAGCTAATTGAACCAAATGAAACTCAATGGCATTCTAACAAAGCTAATTGAATGAAATGAAAGTCAATAGCATTCTAACAAACCTAATTGAATCAAACGAAAGTCAATGGCATTCTAACAAACCTAATTGAATCAAATGAAAGTCAACCACATTCAAACAAAGCTAATTGAATCAAATGAAAGTTAACCACATTCAATCAAAGCTAATTTAAATAAAGTGAAATTCAAACACATTCAAACAAAGGTTTTTGAATGCAAAGAAAGTCAAATGAGTTCAAAAAAGCTAATTGAATCAAGTGAAAGTCAAACAAATTCAAACATAGCTTTTTGAATCAAATGATTGTCAAATGCATTCAACGATACTAATTGAACCATATGAAAGTCAAACACATTCAAACAAATCTTTTTGAATCAAATGAAAGTCAAATGCATTCAACAAATCAAATTGAATCACTTAAAAGTCAACCACTTTCAAACAAAGCTAATTAAATCTAATGGAAGGCAAACACATTCAAACAAAGCTATTTGAATCAAATGAAAGTCAAACACATTCAAACAATGCTATCTGAATAAAATGAAAGTCAAATGCATTCAAAAAAGATAATGAAATCAAACGAAAGTCAAACACATTCAGACAAAGCTAATTGCATCAAATGAAAGTCAAAAACATTCAAACAAAGCTAATTAAATCATATGAAAGTCAAATGCTTTCAAAAAATCTAATTAAACCAACTAAAAGTCCAAAGAATTCAAACAAAGCTTTTTGAATCAAATGATTGTCAAATGCATTCAACGAGGCTAATTGAATCATATGACAGTCAAACAAAACTTTTTGAATAAAATGAAAGTCAAATGCATTCAACAAAGCAAATTGACTCAATTGAAAGTTAACCACATTCAAGCAAAGCTAATTGAATCAAATGAAAGTCAAACACATCTAAACAAAGCTATTTGAACCAAATGAAAGTCAAACACATTCAAGAAATGCTATTTGAATCAAATGAAAGTCAAACACATTCAAAAAAGGTATTTAAATCAAGTGAAAGTCAAAAACATTCAAACAAAGCTATTTGAATCAAATTAAAGGCAAACACATTCAAACAAAGCTTTTTGAATTAAATGAAAGTCAAATGCATTAGACAAAGCTAATTGATTCAAATGAAAGTCAATCACATTCAAACAAAGCTAATTTAATCAAATGAAAATCAAACACCTTTAAACAAAGCTTTTTCAATCAAATGAACTTCAAATACATTCAAAATAGCGATTTGAATCAAGTGAAAGTTAAACAAAGCTTTTTGAATCAAATGATTGTCAAATCCATTCAACGATGCTAATTGAATCATATGAAAGTCAAGCACATTCAAACAAATCTTTTTGAATAACCTGAAAGTCAAATGCAATAAAAAAAAAGTAATTAAATCAAGTGAAAGTCAATTACATTTAAACAAAGCTTTTTAAATCAAATGAAAGTTAAATGCATTCAAAAATGCTAATTGAATCAAGTGAAAGTCTAGGTAATTCAAACAAAGTTTTTTGAATCAAATGACTGTCAAATGCGTTCAACGATGCTAAGTAAATCAAATGAAAGTCAAACATATTCAAACAAAGCTTTTTGAATCAAATGAAAGTCATATGCATTCAACAAAGCTAATTGAATGAAATGAAAGTCAATAGCATTCTAACAAACCTAATTGAATCAAACGAAAGTCAATGGCATTCTAACAAACCTAATTGAATCAAATGAAAGTCAACCTTATTCAAACAAAGCTAATTGAATCAAATGAAAGTTAACCACATTCAAACAAAGCTAATTTAAATCAAGCGAAATTCAAACACATTCAAACAAAGCTTTTTGAATCCAAAAAAAAGTCAAATGAGTTCAAAAAAGCTAATTGAATCAAGTGAAAGTCAAACAAATTCAAACATAGCTTTTTGAATCAAATGATTGTCAAATGCATTCAACGATACTAATTGAACCATATGAAAGTCAAACACATTCAAACAAATCTTTTTGAATCAAATGAAAGTCAAATGCATTCAACAAATCAAATTGAATCACTTAAAAGTCAACCACTTTCAAACAAAGCTAATTAAATATAATGGAAGGCAAACACATTCAAACAAAGCTATTTGAATCAAATGAAAGTCAAACACATTCAAACAATGCTATCTGAATCAAATGAAAGTCAAATGCATTAAAAAAAGATAATGAAATCAAACGAAAGTCAAACACAATCAGACAAAGCTAATTGCATCAAATGAAAGTCAAAAACATTCAAACAAAGCTAATTAAATCATATGAAAGTCAAATGCTTTCAAAAAATCTAATTAAACCAACTAAAAGTCCAAAGAATTCAAACAAAGCTTTTTGAATCAAATGATTGTCAAATGCATTCAACGAGGCTAATTGAATCATATGACAGTCAAACAAAACTTTTTGAATCAAATGAAAGTCAAATGCATTCAACAAAGCAAATTGACTCAATTGAAAGTTAACCACATTCAAGCAAAGCTAATTGAATCAAATGAAAGTCAAACACATTTAAACAAAGCTATTTGAACCAAATGAAAGTCAAACACATTCAAGAAATGCTATTTGAATCAAATGAAAGTCAAACACATTCAAAAAAGGTATTTAAATCAAGTGAAAGTCAAAAACATTCAAACAAAGCTATTTGAATCAAATTAAAGTCAAACACATTCAAACAAAGCTTTTTGAATTAAATGAAAGTCAAATGCATTAAACAAAGCTAATTGATTCAAATGAAAGTCAATCACATTCAAACAAAGCTAATTTAACCAAATGAAAATCAAACACATTCAAACAAAGCGTATTGAATCAAATGAAAGTCAAACACATTCAAACAAAGCTAATTGCATCAAATGAAAGTCAAACACATTCGGACAAAGCTTTTTTAATTAAATAAAAGTTAAATGCATTCAAAAAAGCTAATTTAATCTAGTGAAAGTCAAACACATTCAAACAAATCTTTTTTAATTAAGTGATTGTCAAGTGCATTCCCACAAATCTAATTGAATGAAATGAAAGTCAAACACATTCGAACAAAGCTTTTTGAATCAAATAAAAGTTAAATGCATTCAAAAAAGCTAATTGAATCAAGTGAAAGTCTAAGTAATTCAAACAAAGCTTTTTGAATAAAATGACTGTCAAATGCGTTCAATGATGCTAATTGAATCAAATGGAAGTCAAACACATTCAAACAAAGGTTTTTGAATCAAATGAAAGTTAACCACATTCAAACAAAGCTAATTTAAATAAAGTGAAATTCAAACACATTCAAACAAAGCTTTTTGAATGCAAAGAAAGTCAAATGAGTTCAAAAAAGCTAATTGAATCAAGTGAAAGTCAAACAAATTCAAACATAGCTTTTTGAATCAAATGATTGTCAAATGCGTTCAACGATACTAATTGAATCATATGAAAGTCAAACACATTCAAACAAATCTTTTTGAATCAAATGAAAGTCAAATGCATTCAACAAATCAAATTGAATCACTTAAAAGTCAACAACTTTCAAACAAAGCTAATTAAATCTAATGGAAGGCAAACACATTCAAACAAAGCTATTTGAATCAAATCAAAGTCAAACACATTCAAACAATGTTATTTGAATCAAATGAAAGTCAAATGCATTCAAAAAAGATATGAAATCAAACGAAAGTCAAACACATTCAGACAAAGCTAATTGCATCAAATGAAAGTCAAAAACATTCAAACAAAGCTAATTAAATCATATGAAAGTCAAATGCTTTCAAAAAAGCTAAATAAATCAACTAAAAGTCCAAAGAATTCAAACAAAGCTTTTTGAATCAAATGATTGTTAAATGCATTCAACGAGGCTAATTGAATCATATGACAGTCAAACAAAACTTTTTGAATCAAATGAAAGTCAAATGCATTCAACAAAGCAAATTGACTCAATTGAAAGTTAACCACATTCAAGCAAAGCTAATTGAATCAAATGAAAGTCAAACACATTTAAACAAAGCTATTTGAACCAAATGAAAGTCAAACACATTCAAGAAATGCTATTTGAATCAAATGAAAGTCAAACGCATTCGAAAAAGGTATTTAAATCAAGTGAAAGTCAAAAACATTCAAACAAAGCTATTTGAATCAAATTAAAGTCAAACACATTCAAACAAAGCTTTTTGAATTAAATGAAAGTCAAATGCATTAAACAAAGCTAATTGATTCAAATGAAAGTCAATCACATTCAAACAAAGCTAATTTAACCAAATGAAAATCAAACACATTCAAACAAAGCGTATTGAATCAAATGAAAGTCAAACACATTCAAACAAAGCTAATTGCATCAAATGAAAGTCAAACACATTCGGACAAAGCTTTTTTAATTAAATAAAAGTTAAATGCATTCAAAAAAGCTAATTTAATCTAGTGAAAGTCTAAGTAATTCAAACAAAGCTTTTTGAATAAAATGACTGTCAAATGCGTTCAATGATGCTAATTGAATCAAATGGAAGTCAAAAGCATTCAAACAAAGGTTTTTGAATCAAATGAAAGTTAACCACATTCAAACAAAGCTAATTTAAATAAAGTGAAATTCAAACACATTCAAACAAAGCTTTTTGAATGCAAAGAAAGTCAAATGAGTTCAAAAAAGCTAATTGAATCAAGTGAAAGTCAAACGAATTCAAACATAGCTTTTTGAATCAAATGATTGTCAAATGCATTCAACGATACTAATTGAATCATATGAAAGTCAAACACATTCAAACAAATCTTTTTGAATCAAATGAAAGTCAAATGCATTCAACAAATCAAATTGAATCACTTAAAAGTCAACCACTTTCAAACAAAGCTAATTAAATCTAATGGAAGGCAAACACATTCAAACAAAGCTATTTGAATCAAATGAAAGTCAAACACATTCAAACAATGCTATCTGAATCAAATGAAAGTCAAATGCATTAAAAAAAGATAATGAAATCAAACGAAAGTCAAACACATTCAGACAAAGCTAATTACATCAAATGAAAGTCAAAAACATTCAAACAAAGCTAATTAAATCATATGAAAGTCAAATGCTTTCAAAAAAGCTATAATAATTAAACTAAAAGTCCAAAGAATTCAAACAAAGCTTTTTGAATCAAATGATTGTTAAATGCATTCAACGAGGCTAATTGAATCATATGACAGTCAAACAAAACTTTTTGAATCAAATGAAAGTCAAATGCATTCAACAAAGCAAATTGACTCAATTGAAAGTTAACCACATTCAAGCAAAGCTAATTGAATCAAATGAAAGTCAAACACATTTAAACAAAGCTATTTGAACCAAATGAAAGTCAAACACATTCAAGAAATGCTATTTGAATCAAATGAAAGTCAAACGCATTCAAAAAAGGTATTTAAATCAAGTGAAAGTCAAAAACATTCAAACAAAGCTATTTGAATCAAATTAAAGTCAAACACATTCAAACAAAGCTTTTTGAATTAAATGAAAGTCAAATGCATTAAACAAAGCTAATTGATTCAAATGAAAGTCAATCACATTCAAACAAAGTAATTTAACCAAATGAAAATCAAACACATTCAAACAAAGCGTATTGAATCAAATGAAAGTCAAACACATTCAAACAAAGCTAATTGCATCAAATGAAAGTCAAACACATTCGGACAAAGCTTTTTTAATTAAATAAAAGTTAAATGCATTCAAAAAAGCTAATTTAATCTAGTGAAAGTCAAACAATTTCAAACAAAGGTTTTTTAATTAAGTGATTGTTAAGTGCAATCCCACAAATCTAATTGAATCAAATGAAAGTCAAACACATTCGAACAAAGCTTTTTGAATCAAATAAAAGTTAAATGCATTCAAAAAAGCTAATTGAATCAAGTGAAAGTCTAAGTAATTCAAACAAAGCTTTTTGAATAAAATGACTGTCAAATGCGTTTAATGATGCTAATTGAATCAAATGGAAGTCAAATACATTCAAACAAAGGTTTTTGAATCAAATGAAAGTTAACCACATTCAAACAAAGCTAATTTAAATAAAGTGAAATTCAAACACATTCAAACAAAGCTTTTTGAATGCAAAGAAAGTCATATGAGTTCAAAAAAGCTAATTGAATCAAGTGAAAGTGAAACGAATTCAAACATAGCTTTTTGAATCAAATGATTGTCAAATGCATTCAACGATACTAATTGAATCATATGAAAGTCAAACACATTCAAACAAATCTTTTTGAATCAAATGAAAGTCAAATGCATTCAACAAATCAAATTGAATCACTTAAAAGTCAACCACTTTCAAACAAAGCTAATTAAATCTAATGAAAGGCAAACACATTCAAACAAAGCTATTTGAATCAAATGAAAGTCAAACACATTCAAACAATGCTATCTGAATCAAATGAAAGTCAAATGCATTCAAAAAAGATAATGAAATCAAACGAAAGTCAAACACATTCAGACAAAGCTAATTGCATCAAATGAAAGTCAAAAACATTCAAACAAAGCTAATTAAATCATATGAAAGTCAAATGCTTTCAAAAAAGCTAAATAAATCAACTAAAAGTCCAAAGAATTCAAACAAAGCTTTTTGAATCAAATGATTGTTAAATGCATTCAACGAGGCTAATTGAATCATATGACAGTCAAACAAAACTTTTTGAATCAAATGAAAGTCAAATGCATTCAACAAAGCAAATTGACTCAATTGAAAGTTAACCACATTCAAGCAAAGCTAATTGAATCAAATGAAAGTCAAACACATTTAAACAAAGCTATTTGAACCAAATGAAAGTCAAACACATTCAAGAAATGCTATTTGAATCAAATGAAAGTCAAACGCATTCAAAAAAGGTATTTAAATCAAGTGAAAGTCAAAAACATTCAAACAAAGCTATTTGAATCAAATTAAAGTCAAACACATTCAAACAAAGCTTTTTGAATTAAATGAAAGTCAAATGCATTAAACAAAGCTAATTGATTCAAATGAAAGTCAATCACATTCAAACAAAGCTAATTTAACCAAATGAAAATCAAACACAATCAAACAAAGCGTATTGAATCAAATGAAAGTCAAACACATTCAAACAAAGCTAATTGCATCAAATGAAAGTCAAACACATTCGGACAAAGCTTTTTTAATTAAATAAAAGTTAAATGCATTCAAAAAAGCTAATTTAATCTAGTGAAAGTCAAACACATTCAAACAAAGCTTTTTTAATTAAGTGATTGTCAAGTGCATTCCCACAAATCTAATTGAATCAAATGAAAGTCAAACACATTCGAACAAAGCTTTTTGAATCAAATAAAAGTTAAATGCATTCAAAAAAGCTAATTGAATCAAGTGAAAGTCTAAGTAATTCAAACAAAGCTTTTTGAATAAAATGACTGTCAATTGCGTTTAATGATGCTAATTGAATCAAATGGAAGTCAAATACATTCAAACAAAGGTTTTTGAATCAAATGAAAGTTAACCACATTCAAACAAAGCTAATTTAAATAAAGTGAAATTCAAACACATTCAAACAAAGCTTTTTGAATGCAAAGAAAGTCAAATGAGTTCAAAAAAGCTAATTGAATCAAGTGAAAGTGAAACGAATTCAAACATAGCTTTTTGAATCAAATGATTGTCAAATGCATTCAACGATACTAATTGAATCATATGAAAGTCAAACACATTCAAACAAATCTTTTTGAATCAAATGAAAGTCAAATGCATTCAACAAATCAAATTGAATCACTTAAAAGTCAACCACTTTCAAACAAAGCTAATTAAATCTAATGGAAGGCAAACACATTCAAACAAAGCTATTTGAATCAAATGAAAGTCAAACACATTCAAACAATGCTATCTGAATCAAATGAAAGTCAAATGCATTCAAAAAAGATAATGAAATCAAACGAAAGTCAAACACATTCAGACAAAGCTAATTGCATCAAATGAAAGTCAAAAACATTCGAACAAAGCTAATTAAATCATATGAAAGTCAAATGCTTTCAAAAAAGCTAAATAAATCAACTAAAAGTCCAAAGAATTCAAACAAAGCTTTTTGAATCAAATGATTGTTAAATGCATTCAACGAGGCTAATTGAATCATATGACAGTCAAACAAAACTTTTTGAATCAAATGAAAGTCAAATGCATTCAACAAAGCAAATTGACTCAATTGAAAGTTAACCACATTCAAGCAAAGCTAATTGAATCAAATGAAAGTCAAACACATTTAAACAAAGCTATTTGAACCAAATGAAAGTCAAACACATTCAAGAAATGCTATTTGAATCAAATGAAAGTCAAACGCATTCAAAAAAGGTATTTAAATCAAGTGAAAGTCAAAAACATTCAAACAAAGCTATTTGAATCAAATTAAAGTCAAACACATTCAAACAAAGCTTTTTGAATTAAATGAAAGTCAAATGCATTAAACAAAGCTAATTGATTCAAATGAAAGTCAATCACATTCAAACAAAGCTAATTTAACCAAATGAAAATCAAACACATTCAAACAAAGCGTATTGAATCAAATGAAAGTCAAACACATTCAAACAAAGCTAATTGCATCAAATGAAAGTCAAACACATTCGGACAAAGCTTTTTTAATTAAATAAAAGTTAAATGCATTCAAAAAAGCTAATTTAATCTAGTGAAAGTCTAAGTAATTCAAACAAAGCTTTTTGAATAAAATGACTGTCAAATGCGTTCAATGATGCTAATTGAATCAAATGGAAGTCAAACACATTCAAACAAAGGTTTTTGAATCAAATGAAAGTTAACCACATTCAAACAAAGCTAATTTAAATAAAGTGAAATCCAAACAAATTCAAACAAAGCTTTTTGAATGCAAAGAAAGTCAAATGAGTTCAAAAAAGCTAATTGAATCAAGTGAAAGTGAAACGAATTCAAACATAGCTTTTTGAATCAAATGATTGTCAAATGCATTCAACGATACTAATTGAATCATATGAAAGTCAAACACATTCAAACAAATCTTTTTGAATCAAATGAAAGTCAAATGCATTCAACAAATGAAATTGAATCACTTAAAAGTCAACCACTTTCAAACAAAGCTAATTAAATCTAATGGAAGGCAAACACATTCAAACAAAGCTAATTGAATCAAATGAAAGTCAAACACATTCAAACAATGCTATCTGAATCAAATGAAAGTCAAATGCATTAAAAAAAGATAATGAAATCAAACGAAAGTCAAACACATTCAGACAAAGCTAATTACATCAAATGAAAGTCAAAAACATTCAAACAAAGCTAATTAAATCATATGAAAGTCAAATGCTTTCAAAAAAGCTATAATAATTAAACTAAAAGTCCAAAGAATTCAAACAAAGCTTTTTGAATCAAATGATTGTTAAATGCATTCAACGAGGCTAATTGAATCATATGACAGTCAAACAAAACTTTTTGAATCAAATGAAAGTCAAATGCATTCAACAAAGCAAATTGACTCAATTGAAAGTTAACCACATTCAAGCAAAGCTAATTGAATCAAATGAAAGTCAAACACATTTAAACAAAGCTATTTGAACCAAATGAAAGTCAAACACATTCAAGAAATGCTATTTGAATCAAATGAAAGTCAAACGCATTCAAAAAAGGTATTTAAATCAAGTGAAAGTCAAAAACATTCAAACAAAGCTATTTGAATCAAATTAAAGTCAAACACATTCAAACAAAGCTTTTTGAATTAAATGAAAGTCAAATGCATTAAACAAAGCTAATTGATTCAAATGAAAGTCAATCACATTCAAACAAAGTAATTTAACCAAATGAAAATCAAACACATTCAAACAAAGCGTATTGAATCAAATGAAAGTCAAACACATTCAAACAAAGCTAATTGCATCAAATGAAAGTCAAACACATTCGGACAAAGCTTTTTTAATTAAATAAAAGTTAAATGCATTCAAAAAAGCTAATTTAATCTAGTGAAAGTCAAACAATTTCAAACAAAGGTTTTTTAATTAAGTGATTGTTAAGTGCAATCCCACAAATCTAATTGAATCAAATGAAAGTCAAACACATTCGAACAAAGCTTTTTGAATCAAATAAAAGTTAAATGCATTCAAAAAAGCTAATTGAATCAAGTGAAAGTCTAAGTAATTCAAACAAAGCTTTTTGAATAAAATGACTGTCAAATGCGTTTAATGATGCTAATTGAATCAAATGGAAGTCAAACACATTCAAACAAAGGTTTTTGAATCAAATGAAAGTTAACCACATTCAAACAAAGCTAATTTAAATAAAGTGAAATTCAAACACATTCAAACAAAGCTTTTTGAATGCAAAGAAAGTCAAATGAGTTAAAAAAAGCTAATTGAATCAAGTGAAAGTGAAACGAATTCAAACATAGCTTTTTAAATCAAATGATTGTCAAATGCATTCAACGATACTAATTGAATCATATGAAAGTCAAACACATTCAAACAAATCTTTTTGAATCAAATGAAAGTCAAATGCATTCAACAAATCAAATTGAATCACTTAAAAGTCAACCACTTTCAAACAAAGCTAATTAAATCTAATGAAAGGCAAACACATTCAAACAAAGCTATTTGAATCAAATGAAAGTCAAACACATTCAAACAATGCTATCTGAATCAAATGAAAGTCAAATGCATTCAAAAAAGATAATGAAATCAAACGAAAGTCAAACACATTCAGACAAAGCTAATTGCATCAAATGAAAGTCAAAAACATTCAAACAAAGCTAATTAAATCATATGAAAGTCAAATGCTTTCAAAAAAGCTAAATAAATCAACTAAAAGTCCAAAGAATTCAAACAAAGCTTTTTGAATCAAATGATTGTTAAATGCATTCAACGAGGCTAATTGAATCATATGACAGTCAAACAAAACTTTTTGAATCAAATGAAAGTCAAATGCATTCAACAAAGCAAATTGACTCAATTGAAAGTTAACCACATTCAAGCAAAGCTAATTGAATCAAATGAAAGTCAAACACATTTAAACAAAGCTATTTGAACCAAATGAAAGTCAAACACATTCAAGAAATGCTATTTGAATCAAATGAAAGTCAAACGCATTCAAAAAAGGTATTTAAATCAAGTGAAAGTCAAAAACATTCAAACAAAGCTATTTGAATCAAATTAAAGTCAAACACATTCAAACAAAGCTTTTTGAATTAAATGAAAGTCAAATGCATTAAACAAAGCTAATTGATTCAAATGAAAGTCAATCACATTCAAACAAAGCTAATTTAACCAAATGAAAATCAAACACAATCAAACAAAGCGTATTGAATCAAATGAAAGTCAAACACATTCAAACAAAGCTAATTGCATCAAATGAAAGTCAAACACATTCGGACAAAGCTTTTTTAATTAAATAAAAGTTAAATGCATTCAAAAAAGCTAATTTAATCTAGTGAAAGTCAAACACATTCAAACAAAGCTTTTTTAATTAAGTGATTGTCAAGTGCATTCCCACAAATCTAATTGAATCAAATGAAAGTCAAACACATTCGAACAAAGCTTTTTGAATCAAATAAAAGTTAAATGCATTCAAAAAAGCTAATTGAATCAAGTGAAAGTCTAAGTAATTCAAACAAAGCTTTTTGAATAAAATGACTGTCAATTGCGTTTAATGATGCTAATTGAATCAAATGGAAGTCAAATACATTCAAACAAAGGTTTTTGAATCAAATGAAAGTTAACCACATTCAAACAAAGCTAATTTAAATAAAGTGAAATTCAAACACATTCAAACAAAGCTTTTTGAATGCAAAGAAAGTCAAATGAGTTCAAAAAAGCTAATTGAATCAAGTGAAAGTGAAACGAATTCAAACATAGCTTTTTGAATCAAATGATTGTCAAATGCATTCAACGATACTAATTGAATCATATGAAAGTCAAACACATTCAAACAAATCTTTTTGAATCAAATGAAAGTCAAATGCATTCAACAAATCAAATTGAATCACTTAAAAGTCAACCACTTTCAAACAAAGCTAATTAAATCTAATGGAAGGCAAACACATTCAAACAAAGCTATTTGAATCAAATGAAAGTCAAACACATTCAAACAATGCTATCTGAATCAAATGAAAGTCAAATGCATTCAAAAAAGATAATGAAATCAAACGAAAGTCAAACACATTCAGACAAAGCTAATTGCATCAAATGAAAGTCAAAAACATTCGAACAAAGCTAATTAAATCATATGAAAGTCAAATGCTTTCAAAAAAGCTAAATAAATCAACTAAAAGTCCAAAGAATTCAAACAAAGCTTTTTGAATCAAATGATTGTTAAATGCATTCAACGAGGCTAATTGAATCATATGACAGTCAAACAAAACTTTTTGAATCAAATGAAAGTCAAATGCATTCAACAAAGCAAATTGACTCAATTGAAAGTTCACCACATTCAAGCAAAGCTAATTGAATCAAATGAAAGTCAAACACATTTAAACAAAGCTATTTGAACCAAATGAAAGTCAAACACATTCAAGAAATGCTATTTGAATCAAATGAAAGTCAAACGCATTCAAAAAAGGTATTTAAATCAAGTGAAAGTCAAAAACATTCAAACAAAGCTATTTGAATCAAATTAAAGTCAAACACATTCAAACAAAGCTTTTTGAATTAAATGAAAGTCAAATGCATTAAACAAAGCTAATTGATTCAAATGAAAGTCAATCACATTCAAACAAAGCTAATTTAACCAAATGAAAATCAAACACATTCAAACAAAGCGTATTGAATCAAATGAAAGTCAAACACATTCAAACAAAGCTAATTGCATCAAATGAAAGTCAAACACATTCGGACAAAGCTTTTTTAATTAAATAAAAGTTAAATGCATTCAAAAAAGCTAATTTAATCTAGTGAAAGTCTAAGTAATTCAAACAAAGCTTTTTGAATAAAATGACTGTCAAATGCGTTCAATGATGCTAATTGAATCAAATGGAAGTCAAACACATTCAAACAAAGGTTTTTGAATCAAATGAAAGTTAACCACATTCAAACAAAGCTAATTTAAATAAAGTGAAATTCAAACACATTCAAACAAAGCTTTTTGAATGCAAAGAAAGTCAAATGAGTTCAAAAAAGCTAATTGAATCAAGTGAAAGTGAAACGAATTCAAACATAGCTTTTTGAATCAAATGATTGTCAAATGCATTCAACGATACTAATTGAATCATATGAAAGTCAAACACATTCAAACAAATCTTTTTGAATCAAATGAAAGTCAAATGCATTCAACAAATCAAATTGAATCACTTAAAAGTCAACCACTTTCAAACAAAGCTAATTAAATCTAATGGAAGGCAAACACATTCAAACAAAGCTAATTGAATCAAATGAAAGTCAAACACATTCAAACAATGCTATCTGAATCAAATGAAAGTCAAATGCATTAAAAAAAGATAATGAAATCAAACGAAAGTCAAACACATTCAGACAAAGCTAATTACATCAAATGAAAGTCAAAAACATTCAAACAAAGCTAATTAAATCATATGAAAGTCAAATGCTTTCAAAAAAGCTATAATAATTAAACTAAAAGTCCAAAGAATTCAAACAAAGCTTTTTGAATCAAATGATTGTTAAATGCATTCAACGAGGCTAATTGAATCATATGACAGTCAAACAAAACTTTTTGAATCAAATGAAAGTCAAATGCATTCAACAAAGCAAATTGACTCAATTGAAAGTTAACCACATTCAAGCAAAGCTAATTGAATCAAATGAAAGTCAAACACATTTAAACAAAGCTATTTGAACCAAATGAAAGTCAAACACATTCAAGAAATGCTATTTGAATCAAATGAAAGTCAAACGCATTCAAAAAAGGTATTTAAATCAAGTGAAAGTCAAAAACATTCAAACAAAGCTATTTGAATCAAATTAAAGTCAAACACATTCAAACAAAGCTTTTTGAATTAAATGAAAGTCAAATGCATTAAACAAAGCTAATTGATTCAAATGAAAGTCAATCACATTCAAACAAAGTAATTTAACCAAATGAAAATCAAACACATTCAAACAAAGCGTATTGAATCAAATGAAAGTCAAACACATTCAAACAAAGCTAATTGCATCAAATGAAAGTCAAACACATTCGGACAAAGCTTTTTTAATTAAATAAAAGTTAAATGCATTCAAAAAAGCTAATTTAATCTAGTGAAAGTCAAACAATTTCAAACAAAGGTTTTTTAATTAAGTGATTGTTAAGTGCAATCCCACAAATCTAATTGAATCAAATGAAAGTCAAACACATTCGAACAAAGCTTTTTGAATCAAATAAAAGTTAAATGCATTCAAAAAAGCTAATTGAATCAAGTGAAAGTCTAAGTAATTCAAACAAAGCTTTTTGAATAAAATGACTGTCAAATGCGTTTAATGATGCTAATTGAATCAAATGGAAGTCAAACACATTCAAACAAAGGTTTTTGAATCAAATGAAAGTTAACCACATTCAAACAAAGCTAATTTAAATAAAGTGAAATTCAAACACATTCAAACAAAGCTTTTTGAATGCAAAGAAAGTCAAATGAGTTAAAAAAAGCTAATTGAATCAAGTGAAAGTGAAACGAATTCAAACATAGCTTTTTAAATCAAATGATTGTCAAATGCATTCAACGATACTAATTGAATCATATGAAAGTCAAACACATTCAAACAAATCTTTTTGAATCAAATGAAAGTCAAATGCATTCAACAAATCAAATTGAATCACTTAAAAGTCAACCACTTTCAAACAAAGCTAATTAAATCTAATGAAAGGCAAACACATTCAAACAAAGCTATTTGAATCAAATGAAAGTCAAACACATTCAAACAATGCTATCTGAATCAAATGAAAGTCAAATGCATTCAAAAAAGATAATGAAATCAAACGAAAGTCAAACACATTCAGACAAAGCTAATTGCATCAAATGAAAGTCAAAAACATTCAAACAAAGCTAATTAAATCATATGAAAGTCAAATGCTTTCAAAAAAGCTAAATAAATCAACTAAAAGTCCAAAGAATTCAAACAAAGCTTTTTGAATCAAATGATTGTTAAATGCATTCAACGAGGCTAATTGAATCATATGACAGTCAAACAAAACTTTTTGAATCAAATGAAAGTCAAATGCATTCAACAAAGCAAATTGACTCAATTGAAAGTTAACCACATTCAAGCAAAGCTAATTGAATCAAATGAAAGTCAAACACATTTAAACAAAGCTATTTGAACCAAATGAAAGTCAAACACATTCAAGAAATGCTATTTGAATCAAATGAAAGTCAAACGCATTCAAAAAAGGTATTTAAATCAAGTGAAAGTCAAAAACATTCAAACAAAGCTATTTGAATCAAATTAAAGTCAAACACATTCAAACAAAGCTTTTTGAATTAAATGAAAGTCAAATGCATTAAACAAAGCTAATTGATTCAAATGAAAGTCAATCACATTCAAACAAAGCTAATTTAACCAAATGAAAATCAAACACAATCAAACAAAGCGTATTGAATCAAATGAAAGTCAAACACATTCAAACAAAGCTAATTGCATCAAATGAAAGTCAAACACATTCGGACAAAGCTTTTTTAATTAAATAAAAGTTAAATGCATTCAAAAAAGCTAATTTAATCTAGTGAAAGTCAAACACATTCAAACAAAGCTTTTTTAATTAAGTGATTGTCAAGTGCATTCCCACAAATCTAATTGAATCAAATGAAAGTCAAACACATTCGAACAAAGCTTTTTGAATCAAATAAAAGTTAAATGCATTCAAAAAAGCTAATTGAATCAAGTGAAAGTCTAAGTAATTCAAACAAAGCTTTTTGAATAAAATGACTGTCAATTGCGTTTAATGATGCTAATTGAATCAAATGGAAGTCAAATACATTCAAACAAAGGTTTTTGAATCAAATGAAAGTTAACCACATTCAAACAAAGCTAATTTAAATAAAGTGAAATTCAAACACATTCAAACAAAGCTTTTTGAATGCAAAGAAAGTCAAATGAGTTCAAAAAAGCTAATTGAATCAAGTGAAAGTGAAACGAATTCAAACATAGCTTTTTGAATCAAATGATTGTCAAATGCATTCAACGATACTAATTGAATCATATGAAAGTCAAACACATTCAAACAAATATTTTTGAATCAAATGAAAGTCAAATGCATTCAACAAATCAAATTGAATCACTTAAAAGTCAACCACTTTCAAACAAAGCTAATTAAATCTAATGGAAGGCAAACACATTCAAACAAAGCTATTTGAATCAAATGAAAGTCAAACACATTCAAACAATGCTATCTGAATCAAATGAAAGTCAAATGCATTCAAAAAAGATAATGAAATCAAACGAAAGTCAAACACATTCAGACAAAGCTAATTGCATCAAATGAAAGTCAAAAACATTCGAACAAAGCTAATTAAATCATATGAAAGTCAAATGCTTTCAAAAAAGCTAAATAAATCAACTAAAAGTCCAAAGAATTCAAACAAAGCTTTTTGAATCAAATGATTGTTAAATGCATTCAACGAGGCTAATTGAATCATATGACAGTCAAACAAAACTTTTTGAATCAAATGAAAGTCAAATGCATTCAACAAAGCAAATTGACTCAATTGAAAGTTAACCACATTCAAGCAAAGCTAATTGAATCAAATGAAAGTCAAACACATTTAAACAAAGCTATTTGAACCAAATGAAAGTCAAACACATTCAAGAAATGCTATTTGAATCAAATGAAAGTCAAACGCATTCAAAAAAGGTATTTAAATCAAGTGAAAGTCAAAAACATTCAAACAAAGCTATTTGAATCAAATTAAAGTCAAAGACATTCAAACAAAGCTTTTTGAATTAAATGAAAGTCAAATGCATTAAACAAAGCTAATTGATTCAAATGAAAGTCAATCACATTCAAACAAAGCTAATTTAACCAAATGAAAATCAAACACATTCAAACAAAGCGTATTGAATCAAATGAAAGTCAAACACATTCAAACAAAGCTAATTGCATCAAATGAAAGTCAAACACATTCGGACAAAGCTTTTTTAATTAAATAAAAGTTAAATGCATTCAAAAAAGCTAATTTAATCTAGTGAAAGTCTAAGTAATTCAAACAAAGCTTTTTGAATAAAATGACTGTCAAATGCGTTCAATGATGCTAATTGAATCAAATGGAAGTCAAACACATTCAAACAAAGGTTTTTGAATCAAATGAAAGTTAACCACATTCAAACAAAGCTAATTTAAATAAAGTGAAATTCAAACACATTCAAACAAAGCTTTTTGAATGCAAAGAAAGTCAAATGAGTTCAAAAAAGCTAATTGAATCAAGTGAAAGTGAAACGAATTCAAACATAGCTTTTTGAATCAAATGATTGTCAAATGCATTCAACGATACTAATTGAATCATATGAAAGTCAAACACATTCAAACAAATCTTTTTGAATCAAATGAAAGTCAAATGCATTCAACAAATCAAATTGAATCACTTAAAAGTCAACCACTTTCAAACAAAGCTAATTAAATCTAATGGAAGGCAAACACATTCAAACAAAGCTAATTGAATCAAATGAAAGTCAAACACATTCAAACAATGCTATCTGAATCAAATGAAAGTCAAATGCATTAAAAAAAGATAATGAAATCAAACGAAAGTCAAACACATTCAGACAAAGCTAATTACATCAAATGAAAGTCAAAAACATTCAAACAAAGCTAATTAAATCATATGAAAGTCAAATGCTTTCAAAAAAGCTATAATAATTAAACTAAAAGTCCAAAGAATTCAAACAAAGCTTTTTGAATCAAATGATTGTTAAATGCATTCAACGAGGCTAATTGAATCATATGACAGTCAAACAAAACTTTTTGAATCAAATGAAAGTCAAATGCATTCAACAAAGCAAATTGACTCAATTGAAAGTTAACCACATTCAAGCAAAGCTAATTGAATCAAATGAAAGTCAAACACATTTAAACAAAGCTATTTGAACCAAATGAAAGTCAAACACATTCAAGAAATGCTATTTGAATCAAATGAAAGTCAAACGCATTCAAAAAAGGTATTTAAATCAAGTGAAAGTCAAAAACATTCAAACAAAGCTATTTGAATCAAATTAAAGTCAAACACATTCAAACAAAGCTTTTTGAATTAAATGAAAGTCAAATGCATTAAACAAAGCTAATTGATTCAAATGAAAGTCAATCACATTCAAACAAAGTAATTTAACCAAATGAAAATCAAACACATTCAAACAAAGCGTATTGAATCAAATGAAAGTCAAACACATTCAAACAAAGCTAATTGCATCAAATGAAAGTCAAACACATTCGGACAAAGCTTTTTTAATTAAATAAAAGTTAAATGCATTCAAAAAAGCTAATTTAATCTAGTGAAAGTCAAACAATTTCAAACAAAGGTTTTTTAATTAAGTGATTGTTAAGTGCAATCCCACAAATCTAATTGAATCAAATGAAAGTCAAACACATTCGAACAAAGCTTTTTGAATCAAATAAAAGTTAAATGCATTCAAAAAAGCTAATTGAATCAAGTGAAAGTCTAAGTAATTCAAACAAAGCTTTTTGAATAAAATGACTGTCAAATGCGTTTAATGATGCTAATTGAATCAAATGGAAGTCAAACACATTCAAACAAAGGTTTTTGAATCAAATGAAAGTTAACCACATTCAAACAAAGCTAATTTAAATAAAGTGAAATTCAAACACATTCAAACAAAGCTTTTTGAATGCAAAGAAAGTCAAATGAGTTAAAAAAAGCTAATTGAATCAAGTGAAAGTGAAACGAATTCAAACATAGCTTTTTAAATCAAATGATTGTCAAATGCATTCAACGATACTAATTGAATCATATGAAAGTCAAACACATTCAAACAAATCTTTTTGAATCAAATGAAAGTCAAATGCATTCAACAAATCAAATTGAATCACTTAAAAGTCAACCACTTTCAAACAAAGCTAATTAAATCTAATGAAAGGCAATGATGTGGATCAAGAGGGAAATTCTTTTGAAGAGCCAATCATATTGGTTTTAAGGCCAATAGGGTTCGAGCTTGGAGTAAAGAATCAAGAATGGCTAACATGCGCAGCCATTGAAGAAGAAGTCAAGGTCCAGTTGGGTTCCGACGACGGAAGCGGCGGCGACGCGCCGATCTGGGTGCCACGCGCCGGCTTCCTAGCTCCGGCCTGAGTCCAGCTACACGGTGGTTGGGCGCGTGTCGAGGATGGAGGCGCGTGAGGTGGTAGTTCGGCGGCAGTACAAAAAGAAAGATTTTCTTTACTTAGTTTTTTCTAGAGTTTTGCTTGCAAGTTTTTACCTTTCACTTGAAAGGGTTTTTCTTGGTTTAAGCAATTAGGATAAGTTTATTTTTCTGTCATTTAGTTGCTATAAACTTCATAAGGTGATTAGGAAAGTTTTTAGTTAGTTAGAGTTTGATTAGGAATAAACTACCTAGCAATCTTATCTTTGATAGGATTGAAATTCTATCTTATGTAGGATTATTAGAATCCTATCTAGGTTAGATCTTCTACTTCTAGGAGGACTAGGAGACCTCTTTTGAGGCTTTTAAAAGCTTATTTTCGTGGCTTTGAAGAACATATCAAAACCAGAAAATTTAATACAAGTTTATTGTTTGTTTTGCTTAATTGCTTACAAATTCTTTTGCTAGTTTTCAATTCAAGGAGTTGGTTGAAGATTAGAACATTAAACACTTAGTGTCTAGGAGTAGGCTAAGAGTTTAATCTCAAAATAATTAGCGTCCAGGAGTGGGTTAATTAATTTGGGGATTCGAATCATAAGTTTCAGGAGTGATCTTGTGAGGAGAAATATCGGTTCGTTTTTATTCAATCTTAAAGAAATCCTTCAAGATTGGATCGTTACTTCAAGATTGTGGATTTTCTAAAATCTTGACTAAAAAAGGGGTTAGAATCCACATCAAATTGGTATCAGAGCTTGTGTGATACCACATCAAATTGGTATCAGATTTCAGGGGTTTTTGATCGTTCAACACTTCGTTCATCAAATCGCACTTGTTCTCGGATAACCAGTTTTTCTGTCAACTTCAGAAGGCTCGTTCTCCTTCGTTACAAGGTCTTTTCAGGTGATTCTTTTTTTGATTTTGAGTGAAATTTTGTCTACTTTCTGCCTGTGAAATTTCGAAATTTTTCGAGTTCGTTTGCTATTAAACTGGACTGTTTTCCGCAACTGTGTCAGTTTTGGTCCGATTTAATACTTACTGCTCGTTGTGTGCAATTTTGTTCCAAGTTGTGTTGCGATTTTTGTGGGATATACCTGTGTGGATAAGGGTTCTTTTAAGTCTGTTTTTGTCTTATAATTATGGAGGAAGCTTTGAGCAAACTCATGGATGAATTTGCAAGATTGCAAGATAATACGGAGGCACGTTTTAATGCTTTTTCACAACTATTGCTTGATAAAAAGAAAAAGAAGAAAAAACGGCATGATAGTGATAGTGATGCTTCTAGTAGTGATGTTGATACTCATAATATGAATAAGATTGATGATAAAGGTATCAAGCTTGATGATTTTACGGGTCTAGGAAGCCCCGAAGATTTTCTTGAGTGGGCGAGACAATTAGAGAAAATTTCAGATTATAAAGGTTTTGATGATTCTCAACGTTTCAAAATTGCTTATATACGACTCACTAAGAATGCGGGAATTTGGTTCGATAATTTGAAAGCACGACGTGCTAGGGCTGGGAAAGAAAAAATCAAGACTTGGACGGTTTTGAAAAGGAAGATGCGTTCTAAATACCTTCCACATGATTTCGAACAAATTCTATATGTGAAACTCACTATGTTGACACAAGATACTAAGAGTGTTAATGAATATATTGCTGAATTTGATAAACTAACCTCTCTTTGTGATTTGGATGAAAAAGAACCATTGAGGATTGCTAGGTTCCTTAAAGGTCTAAATCGCACTATCTCTAGGAAGATTGAATTGAGTACGTATGAATCATTCAATGATGTGTGCAAACTAGCTTTAAAAATTGAAAGTCATTGGCTCGAAGATAAGAAGAGCACAAGTACAAAAAGTTTTGGTACCAAGTTCTCACAAGGGACCGAAACAAGCAAAGCTTTCAAGCCTTTTAAACCGAGTTCCTACGAGTCTAAGGGAGAAAGCTCAACAAGTGGAGAAAAGAAATTTGTTAAGATATCTAAAGAAGAGTTCGAATCCCGAATTAGGTGTTTCAAATGTCAAGGAAAGGGACATAGGTCGGATCAATGTCCTTCCAAGAAAGCTCTCACAATAAGACAATACGAACAACAAGTAGAAGAAGAGAAACACATAGTTTTTGAGTGTGACGATGAGGAATCCGAAACTAAGGCAACAGGTAGTGAGGAAGAGAACGAGGAGATTGATCCCGAGGATGATGAAAAGGTGCTTGTGGTAAGGAAGATCCTCCATGCCGAAGCAAACCCTAACAAATCTCAACGGGAAAACTTATTCCATACTCGTTGCAAAGTAGGAGATATATCATGCAAGGTGATCATCGATAGTGGTTCATGTACTAATGTGGCGTCCACAGAAATGGTTACTAAGCTCAACCTTCCAACAAGAGTACATGAGAATCCTTACAAGTTGAGTTGGCTTGATGATTCTAAGGGACTTCATGTGAAGAAACAAGCCTTAGTAAGCTTTTCCATTGGCAATTACAAGGAAGAATTATGGTGCGATGTGATTCCTATGAGTGCTTGTCACGTTCTTTTAGGAAGACCATGGCAATTTGATCGACATGTTAAACATGATGGTGTGGCCAACACATATTCGGTCAAGGTGGGAAACAAGAGGTTCAAACTTATTCCTTTAACTATTATTCCATGCCGCGTTAAAGTTAAAGAGATGGAGGAAGATTGTCAAAAGGATAAGGAAGAGGAACATGTGGGTGCTAAAGAGCTCGAAGAAAAGGTGAGTGAAACAATTGATGTTCCAATTGTGTGTGACGTTGTTCAAGATCAGATTATTCATAATGATCTACCAATGGTGGTGTCGGAAAAGGTTTTTGATACTATTGAGGAGCCATTCGTGAATCAAGATAATAATTTAATGGTTTCTTTAGAAGTGGTGGATTCATTAGGCATGCATAAAGAGAAGAAATTGTTAGTCATACATGAGAAAAATATCATGAAGCCTAAAGTGTTCTTATGGTCAACTTCGAAGACCAAGGACCAAATTGAGAATTGGTTGTTTCTAAAATATTGCCTTGCTCGTGGTGATGTTGTTACATTGCTTAAAATTGCTAGCGTTGAGGTAATAGTTCTTTTGGCTTGTATTCGTCGAATTTGGATGGTTTCATGGAATTGTTCTCCTTACATGGATGATGCGAATTTGAGGACAAATTCTTTTGAAGAGGGGGAGAATGATGTGGATCAAGAGGGAAATTCTTTTGAAGAGCCAATCATATTGGTTTTAAGGCCAATAGGGTTCGAGCTTGGAGTAAAGAATCAAGAATGGCTAACATGCGCAGCCATTGAAGAAGAAGTCAAGGTCCAGTTGGGTTCCGACGACGGAAGCGGCGGCGACGCGCCGATCTGGGTGCCACGCGCCGGCTTCCTAGCTCCGGCCTGAGTCCAGCTACACGGTGGTTGGGCGCGTGTCGAGGATGGAGGCGCGTGAGGTGGTAGTTCGGCGGCAGTACAAAAAGAAAGATTTTCTTTACTTAGTTTTTTCTAGAGTTTTGCTTGCAAGTTTTTACCTTTCACTTGAAAGGGTTTTTCTTGGTTTAAGCAATTAGGATAAGTTTATTTTTCTGTCATTTAGTTGCTATAAACTTCATAAGGTGATTAGGAAAGTTTTTAGTTAGTTAGAGTTTGATTAGGAATAAACTACCTAGCAATCTTATCTTTGATAGGATTGAAATTCTATCTTATGTAGGATTATTAGAATCCTATCTAGGTTAGATCTTCTACTTCTAGGAGGACTAGGAGACCTCTTTTGAGGCTTTTAAAAGCTTATTTTCGTGGCTTTGAAGAACATATCAAAACCAGAAAATTTAATACAAGTTTATTGTTTGTTTTGCTTAATTGCTTACAAATTCTTTTGCTAGTTTTCAATTCAAGGAGTTGGTTGAAGATTAGAACATTAAACACTTAGTGTCTAGGAGTAGGCTAAGAGTTTAATCTCAAAATAATTAGCGTCCAGGAGTGGGTTAATTAATTTGGGGATTCGAATCATAAGTTTCAGGAGTGATCTTGTGAGGAGAAATATCGGTTCGTTTTTATTCAATCTTAAAGAAATCCTTCAAGATTGGATCGTTACTTCAAGATTGTGGATTTTCTAAAATCTTGACTAAACAAGGGGTTAGAATCCACATCAGGCAAACACATTCAAACAAAGCTATTTGAATCAAATGAAAGTCAAACACATTCAAACAATGCTATCTGAATCAAATGAAAGTCAAATGCATTCAAAAAAGATAATGAAATCAAACGAAAGTCAAACACATTCAGACAAAGCTAATTGCATCAAATGAAAGTCAAAAACATTCAAACAAAGCTAATTAAATCATATGAAAGTCAAATGCTTTCAAAAAAGCTAAATAAATCAACTAAAAGTCCAAAGAATTCAAACAAAGCTTTTTGAATCAAATGATTGTTAAATGCATTCAACGAGGCTAATTGAATCATATGACAGTCAAACAAAACTTTTTGAATCAAATGAAAGTCAAATGCATTCAACAAAGCAAATTGACTCAATTGAAAGTTAACCACATTCAAGCAAAGCTAATTGAATCAAATGAAAGTCAAACACATTTAAACAAAGCTATTAGAACCAAATGAAAGTCAAACACATTCAAGAAATGCTATTTGAATCAAATGAAAGTCAAACGCATTCAAAAAAGGTATTTAAATCAAGTGAAAGTCAAAAACATTCAAACAAAGCTATTTGAATCAAATTAAAGTCAAACACATTCAAACAAAGCTTTTTGAATTAAATGAAAGTCAAATGCATTAAACAAAGCTAATTGATTCAAATGAAAGTCAATCACATTCAAACAAAGCTAATTTAACCAAATGAAAATCAAACACAATCAAACAAAGCGTATTGAATCAAATGAAAGTCAAACACATTCAAACAAAGCTAATTGCATCAAATGAAAGTCAAACACATTCGGACAAAGCTTTTTTAATTAAATAAAAGTTAAATGCATTCAAAAAAGCTAATTTAATCTAGTGAAAGTCAAACACATTCAAACAAAGCTTTTTTAATTAAGTGATTGTCAAGTGCATTCCCACAAATCTAATTGAATCAAATGAAAGTCAAACACATTCGAACAAAGCTTTTTGAATCAAATAAAAGTTAAATGCATTCAAAAAAGCTAATTGAATCAAGTGAAAGTCTAAGTAATTCAAACAAAGCTTTTTGAATAAAATGACTGTCAATTGCGTTTAATGATGCTAATTGAATCAAATGGAAGTCAAATACATTCAAACAAAGGTTTTTGAATCAAATAAAAGTTAACCACATTCAAACAAAGCTAATTTAAATAAAGTGAAATTCAAACACATTCAAACAAAGCTTTTTGAATGCAAAGAAAGTCAAATGAGTTCAAAAAAGCTAATTGAATCAAGTGAAAGTGAAACGAATTCAAACATAGCTTTTTGAATCAAATGATTGTCAAATGCATTCAACGATACTAATTGAATCATATGAAAGTCAAACACATTCAAACAAATCTTTTTGAATCAAATGAAAGTCAAATGCATTCAACAAGTCAAATTGAATCACTTAAAAGTCAACCACTTTCAAACAAAGCTAATTAAATCTAATGGAAGGCAAACACATTCAAACAAAGCTATTTGAATCAAATGAAAGTCAAACACATTCAAACAATGCTATCTGAATCAAATGAAAGTCAAATGCATTCAAAAAAGATAATTAAATCAAACGAAAGTCAAACACATTCAGACAAAGCTAATTGCATCAAATGAAAGTCAAAAACATTCAAACAAAGCTAATTAAATCATATGAAAGTCAAATGCTTTCAAAAAAGCTAATTGAATCAAGTAAATGTCCAAAGAATTCAAACAAAGCTTTTTGAATCAAATGATTGTCAAATGCATTCAACGAGGCTAATTGAATTAGATGACAGTCAAACAAAACTTTTTGAATAAAATGAAAGTCAAATGCATTCAACAAAGCAAATTGACTCAAATGAAAGTTAACCACATTCAAGCAAAGCTAATTGAATCAAATGAAAGTCAAACACATTTAAACAAAGCTATTTGAACCAAATGAAAGTCAAACACATTCAAGAAATGCTATTTGAATCAAATGAAAGTCAAACGCATTCAAAAAAGGTATTTAAATCAAGTGAAAGTCAAAAACATTCAAACAAAGCTATTTGAATCAAATTAAAGTCAAACACATTCAAACAAAGCTTTTTGAATTAAATGAAAGTCAAATGCATTAAACAAAGCTAATTGATTCAAATGAAAGTCAATCACATTCAAACAAAGCTAATTTAACCAAATGAAAATCAAACACATTCAAACAAAGCGTATTGAATCAAATGAAAGTCAAACACATTCAAACAAAGCTAATTGCATCAAATGAAAGTCAAACACATTCGGACAAAGCTTTTTTAATTAAATAAAAGTTAAATGCATTCAAAAAAGCTAATTTAATCTAGTGAAAGTCAAACACATTCTGATGTGAATCAAGATGATGCAAATCATGAGGAGTCTTTTAATCCAATCAATCTTAATCATAATCAGTCCTCAAGTCCAAGTTACGGTTTGTCCAACGAGTTGGTTCTTGCGAAATCTTTTGAAGACCAAGCATTGGATGCCTTTGCTGCCCATGGTCCTTTTGTGTTGCTAATCACGACTTTACTTGTTAAAATGCTCATTACACGAATTAAAAGAAGCATGGGACAGCCTTGGGTCTTTTGGAATGACGTGAGGAAAGGAAGAGTTCAAGGGAGCTGCATTAAGAGAGTAACTATAAGAAGCATGAATCAAGGGGGGGGTTACAAATGCATTCCAACGGTTCTTGATAAGTTGGTGGCTGTTTGCTTGGTTCATTTACTTATGATTAAAGGGAAGAGGAATCCAAGTTACAAGCAATAAACATGGCAGCAAGTTGAAGCATTCAAGAGGGCGTAAATCAAGGGGGAGTTACACGTTTTTGTGGCTGCTTATTTGATGGCTGTTTAGCTTCTTCTTAATCAGTTTTTTTTAGTGTTTTAATTACGTTAATAACAAGCTTTAAGCATCCTAATATAGCTGTTCAACTTAGGCGTCCTTTGGGGTAGTTAGAAAGCCTCAATGATTGTTGTAATAAACGCATCCTAGTCTTGTTGAATGCGTGTAGTGTAGCTGTTTTCTATTGCCTATTGAAGCCTATGTAAGTGTAGTAAGAAAACAGATTATGATGAATGAAAAAAGAAGCTTTTGCTTGAACTTATAAACTGATTATTTTGGTTGTAAAATAACCGGTTTTGTTTCCAAGTTGGACTTGAAGAGATTGAGTGGTCAAGTGAGTAATCCTTCCACGCAATTTTGCAACACCTAGTTAAGTAGAGTATTCCTTAACTAAGTAGAGCACCTAGTAGGCTTAAGTGAGAATTCCTTGCCTTCATATCCTAGTTTGTTAAGTGAGTATTCCTTACAAACCCAAGTCAATTCCATTCCTATTTCCACTAAAATAGCCACGCCATTTTCCTAGCCAAAACCCACGATAAACCTGCTCCAAAAACCCACCTAAAACCTACAAAAACCGTACCTAAACACAAGCCTTTCTCTAATCTTTGCTTAAGTTTGATCCATTAAGTTGTTTAAACTAATTCCTTCTATTAGTTTACACATCATTTGGCGCGTCAGGTAGGGGGAAATTTTCTTAAATTTTCCAAAGGGGTCGAATACCTACATACCATGGGAGAAAATCAAGATTTGAGGACAGCTTTGGAAGCTCTTAATCGATCCATTGCTAGTCAGGAAAGGTTGGCCGAAACCAATGCCAATCTACAAGGGAACCTTGCTGCCTTGATGGCAAGGCTCATGAACGAGCAAGATAGGAGAGATCAAGGTGAAGACCCTCCACCTAGGAGGGAGGATAGGAGTCTCAAAGTGGACGTTCCTGCCTTGGAGGGCAAAACAAACTTGGTGGTTAGAAGAGCTTTACAAATGCAAGTGGAGGATGAAAGAAACCCTTTGCAAAGAGAAAATGTATTTTTAACCAAATGCAAGGTTAAGGGAAAAGTGTGTGATTTGATTATTGATAGTGGTAGTGAAGCTAATATTGTATCAAGTGAGCTTGTTGAGAAACTTGATTTGAAAACTACTAGACATCCTACTCCTTACAAGTTGAATTGGCTTGATAAGAGTAAGAGTACGGGAGTTAGAAAGCAATGCCTAGTAAAATTCAATGTTGGCTCTTATGTGGATGAAATTTTGTGTGATGTTGTTTCCATGGATACTTGTCACATTTTGTTGGGAAGACCATGGCAAAGTGATAGAAAATCAGTCCATGATGGTCTATCCAATACCTACACCATTACCCATCAAGGTTGCAAGAAAGTTTTGCACCCTTTACCACCACAAAAGCTTTTTTCCCAAAAACAATCCCTACCGCAACCAAAAGAACCCAAAAGGAAGGAAATTTTGTTGCTTTCCTTCAAAGAATTCGAAAAACCCTTGGAAAGGGAAGATGAGGCGTTTTTGTTGTTGCCTAAGGAGGAGCATAAAGGGTTTGTGCAACAAAACCCTTGGTTGGCCGAATTGGTCAAAACGTGTGAGGATGTTTTTCCTAATGAATTGCCTTTAGGATTACCTCCCATTCGTGGGATAGGACACCAAATAGTCTATGGGGTGAATCCTTATGTGCCCATTGATTACATTGCCCTTCCTAAGGACCAAATTGAGAATTGGTTGTTTCTACTTTATTGCCTTGCTCATGGTGATGTTGTTACATTGCTTACAATTGCTAGCATTGAGGTAGTTGTTCTTTTGGCTTGTATTCATAAGATTTGGATGGTTTCATGGGATTGTTCTATTTGTTTTGATGGAGTGAATTTGAGGGCAAATTCTTTTGAAGAAGGGGAGAATGATGTGAATCAAGATGATGCAAATCATGAGGAGTCTTTTAATCCAATCAATCTTAATCATAATCAGTCCTCAAGTCCAAGTTACGGTTTGTCCAACGAGTTGGTTCTTGCGAAATCTTTTGAAGACCAAGCATTGGATGCCTTTGCTGCCCATGGTCCTTTTGTGTTGCTAATCACGACTTTACTTGTTAAAATGCTCATTACACGAATTAAAAGAAGCATGGGACAGCCTTGGGTCTTTTGGAATGACGTGAGGAAAGGAAGAGTTCAAGGGAGCTGCATTAAGAGAGTAACTAAAAGAAGCATGAATCAAGGGGGGGTTACAAATGCATTCCAACGGTTCTTGATAAGTTGGTGGCTGTTTGCTTGGTTCATTTACTTATGATTAAAGGGAAGAGGAATCCAAGTTACAAGCAATAAACATGGCAGCAAGTTGAAGCATTCAAGAGGGCGTAAATCAAGGGGGAGTTACACGTTTTTGTGGCTGCTTATTTGATGGCTGTTTAGCTTCTTCTTAATCAGTTTTTTTTAGTGTTTTAATTACGTTAATAACAAGCTTTAAGCATCCTAATATAGCTGTTCAACTTAGGCGTCCTTTGGGGTAGTTAGAAAGCCTCAATGATTGTTGTAATAAACGCATCCTAGTCTTGTTGAATGCGTGTAGTGTAGCTGTTTTCTATTGCCTATTTAAGCCTATGTAAGTGTAGTAAGAAAACAGATTATGATGAATGAAAAAAGAAGCTTTTGCTTGAACTTATAAACTGATTATTTTGGTTGTAAAATAACCGGTTTTGTTTCCAAGTTGGACTTGAAGAGATTGAGTGGTCAAGTGAGTAATCCTTCCACGCAATTTTGCAACACCTAGTTAAGTAGAGTATTCCTTAACTAAGTAGAGCACCTAGTAGGCTTAAGTGAGAATTCCTTGCCTTCATATCCTAGTTTGTTAAGTGAGTATTCCTTACAAACCCAAGTCAATTCCATTCCTATTTCCACTAAAATAGCCACGCCATTTTCCTAGCCAAAACCCACGATAAACCTGCTCCAAAAACCCACCTAAAACCTACAAAAACCGTACCTAAACACAAGCCTTTCTCTAATCTTTGCTTAAGTTTGATCCATTAAGTTGTTTAAACTAATTCCTTCTATTAGTTTACACATCACATTCAAACAAAGCTTTTTTAATTAAGTGATTGTCAAGTGCATTCCCACAAATCTAATTGAATCAAATGAAAGTCAAACACATTCGAACAAAGCTTTTTGAATCAAATAAAAGTTAAATGCATTCAAAAAAGCTAATTGAATCAAGTGAAAGTCTAAGTAATTCAAACAAAGCTTTTTGAATAAAATGACTGTCAAATGTGTTCAATGATGCTAATTGAATCAAATGGAAGTCAAACACATTCAAACAAAGGTTTTTGAATCAAATGAAAGTTAACCACATTCAAAGAAAGCTAATTTAAATAAAGTGAAATTCAAACACATTCAAACAAAGCTTTTTGAATGCAAAGAAAGTCAAATGATTCAAAAAAGCTAATTGAATCAAGTGAAAGTCAAACGAATTCAAACATAGCTTTTTGAATCAAATGATTGTCAAATGCATTCAACGATACTAATTGAATCATATGAAAGTCAAACACATTCAAACAAATCTTTTTGAATCAAATGAAAGTCAAATGCATTCAACAAATCAAATTGAATCACTTAAAAGTCAACCACTTTCAAACAAAGCTAATTAAATCTAATGGAAGGCAAACACATTCAAACAAAGCTATTTGAATCAAATGAAAGTCAAACACATTCAAACAATGCTATCTGAATCAAATGAAAGTCAAATGCATTCAAAAAAGATAATGAAATCAAACGAAAGTCAAACACATTCAGACAAAGCTAATTGCATCAAATGAAAGTCAAAAACATTCAAACAAAGCTAATTAAATCATATGAAAGTCAAATGCTTTCAAAAAAGCTAATTGAATCAAGTAAAAGTCCAAAGAATTCAAACAAAGCTTTTTGAAAAAAATGATTGTCAAATGCATTCAACGAGGCTAATTGAATCAGATGACAGTCAAACAAAACTTTTTGAATCAAATGAAAGTCAAATGCATTCAACAAAGCAAATTGAATCAATTGAAAGTTAACCACATTCAAGTAAAGCTAATTGAATCAAATGAAAGTCAAACACATTTAAACAAAGCTATTTGAACCAAATGAAAGTCAAACACATTCAAGAAATGCTATTTGAATCAAATGAAAGTCAAACGCATTCAAAAAAGGTATTTAAATCAAGTGAAAGTCAAAAACATTCAATCAAAGCTATTTGAATCAAATTAAAGTCAAACACATTCAAACAAAGCTTTTTGAATTAAATGAAAGTCAAATGCATTAAACAAAGCTAATTGATTCAAATGAAAGTCAATCACATTCAAACAAAGCTAATTTAACCAAATGAAAATCAAACACATTCAAACAAAGCGTATTGAATCAAATGAAAGTCAAACACATTCAAACAAAGCTAATTGCATCAAATGAAAGTCAAACACATTCGGACAAAGCTTTTTTAATTAAATAAAAGTTAAATGCATTCAAAAAAGCTAATTTAATCTAGTGAAAGTCAAACACATTCAAACAAAGCTTTTTTAATTAAGTGATTGTCAAGTGCATTCCCACAAATCTAATTGAATCAAATGAAAGTCAAACACATTCGAACAAAGCTTTTTGAATCAAATAAAAGTTAAATGCATTCAAAAAAGCTAATTGAATCAAGTGAAAGTCTAAGTAATTCAAACAAAGCTTTTTGAATAAAATGACTGTCAAATGTGTTCAATGATGCTAATTGAATCAAATGGAAGTCAAACACATTCAAACAAAGGTTTTTGAATCAAATGAAAGTTAACCACATTCAAAGAAAGCTAATTTAAATAAAGTGAAATTCAAACACATTCAAACAAAGCTTTTTGAATGCAAAGAAAGTCAAATGATTCAAAAAAGCTAATTGAATCAAGTGAAAGTCAAACGAATTCAAACATAGCTTTTTGAATCAAATGATTGTCAAATGCATTCAACGATACTAATTGAATCATATGAAAGTCAAACACATTCAAACTAATCTTTTTGAATCAAATGAAAGTCAAATGCATTCAACAAATCAAATTGAATCACTTAAAAGTCAACCACTTTCAAACAAAGCTAATTAAATCTAATGGAAGGCAAACACATTCAAACAAAGCTATTTGAATCAAATGAAAGTCAAACACATTCAAACAATGCTATCTGAATCAAATGAAAGTCAAATGCATTCAAAAAAGATAATGAAATCAAACGAAAGTCAAACACATTCAGACAAAGCTAATTGCATCAAATGAAAGTCAAAAACATTCAAACAAAGCTAATTAAATCATATGAAAGTCAAATGCTTTCAAAAAAGCTAATTGAATCAAGTAAAAGTCCAAAGAATTCAAACAAAGCTTTTTGAATCAAATGATTTTTAAATGCATTCAACGAGGCTAATTGAATCATACGACAGTCAAACAAAACTTTTTGAATCAAATGAAAGTCAAATGCATTCAACAAAGCAAATTGACTCAATTGAAAGTTAACCACATTCAAGCAAAGCTAATTGAATCAAATGAAAGTCAAACACATTTAAACAAAGCTATTTGAACCAAATGAAAGTCAAACACATTCAAGAAATGCTATTTGAATCAAATGAAAGTCAAACGCATTCAAAAAAGGTATTTAAATCAAGTGAAAGTCAAAAACATTCAAACAAAGCTATTTGAATCAAATTAAAGTCAAACACATTCAAACAAAGCTTTTTGAATTAAATGAAAGTCAAATGCATTAAACAAAGCTAATTGATTCAAATGAAAGTCAATCACATTCAAACAAAGCTAATTTAACCAAATGAAAATCAAACACATTCAAACAAAGCGTATTGAATCAAATGAAAGTCAAACACATTCAAACAAAGCTAATTGCATCAAATGAAAGTCAAACACATTCGGACAAAGCTTTTTTAATTCAATAAAAGTTAAATGCATTCAAAAAAGCTAATATAATCTAGTGAAAGTCAAACACATTCAAACAAAGCTTTTTTAATTAAGTGATTGTCAAGTGCATTCCCACAAATCTAATTGAATCAAATGAAAGTCAAACACATTCGAACAAAGCTTTTTGAATCAAATAAAAGTTAAATGCATTCAAAAAAGCTAATTGAATCAAGTGAAAGTCTAAGTAATTCAAACAAAGCTTTTTGAACAAAATGACTGTCAAATGTGTTCAATGATGCTAATTGAATCAAATGGAAGTCAAACACATTCAAACAAAGGTTTTTGAATCAAATGAAAGTTAACCACATTCAAACAAAGCTAATTTAAATAAAGTGAAATTCAAACACATTCAAAAAAAGCTTTTTGAATGCAAAGAAAGTCAAATGATTCAAAAAAGCTAATTGAATCAAGTGAAAGTCAAACGAATTCAAACATAGCTTTTTGAATCAAATGATTGTCAAATGCATTCAACGATACTAATTGAATCATATGAAAGTCAAACACATTCAAACAAATCTTTTTGAATCAAATGAAAGTCAAATGCATTCAACAAATCAAATTGAATCACTTAAAAGTCAACCACTTTCAAACAAAGCTAATTAAATCTAATGGAAGGCAAACACATTCAAACAAAGCTATTTGAATCAAATGAAAGTCAAACACATTCAAACAATGCTATCTGAATCAAATGAAAGTCAAATGCATTCAAAAAAGATAATGAAATCAAACGAAAGTCAAACACATTCAGACAAAGCTAATTACATCAAATGAAAGTCAAAAACATTCAAACAAAGCTAATTAAATCATATGAAAGTCAAATGCTTTCAAAAAAGCTATAATAATTAAACTAAAAGTCCAAAGAATTCAAACAAAGCTTTTTGAATCAAATGATTGTTAAATGCATTCAACGAGGCTAATTGAATCATATGACAGTCAAACAAAACTTTTTGAATCAAATGAAAGTCAAATGCATTCAACAAAGCAAATTGACTCAATTGAAAGTTAACCACATTCAAGCAAAGCTAATTGAATCAAATGAAAGTCAAACATATTTAAACAAAGCTATTTGAACCAAATGAAAGTCAAACACATTCAAGAAATGCTATTTGAATCAAATGAAAGTCAAACGCATTCAAAAAAGGTATTTAAATCAAGTGAAAGTCAAAAACATTCAAACAAAGCTATTTGAATCAAATTAAAGTCAAACACATTCAAACAAAGCTTTTTGAATTAAATGAAAGTCAAATGCATTAAACAAAGCTAATTGATTCAAATGAAAGTCAATCACATTCAAACAAAGCTAATTTAACCAAATGAAAATCAAACACATTCAAACAAAGCTTATTGAATCAAATGAAAGTCAAACACATTCAAACAAAGCTAATTGCATCAAATGAAAGTCAAACACATTCGGACAAAGCTTTTTTAATTAAATAAAAGTTAAATGCATTCAAAAAAGCTAATTTAATCTAGTGAAAGTCAAACACATTCAAACAAAGCTTTTTTAATTAAGTGATTGTCAAGTGCATTCCCACAAATCTAATTGAATCAAATGAAAGTCAAACACATTCGAACAAAGTTTTTTGAATCAAATAAAAGTTAAATGCATTCAAAAAAGCTAATTGAATCAAGTGAAAGTCTAAGTAATTCAAACAAAGCTTTTTGAATAAAATGACTGTCAAATGCGTTCAATGATGCTAATTGAATCAAATGGAAGTCAAACACATTCAAAAAAAGGTTTTTGAATCAAATGAACCTCATATGCATTCAACAAAGCTAATTGAACCAAATGAAACTCAATGGCATTCTAACAAAGCTAATTGAATCAAATGAAAGTCAATAGCATTCTAACAAACCTAATTGAATCAAACGAAAGTCAATGGCATTCTAACAAACCTAATTGAATCAAATGAAAGTCAACCACATTCAAACAAAGCTAATTGAATCAAATGAAAGTTAACCACATTCAAGAAATGCTATTTGAATCAAATGGAAGTCAAACACATTCAAACAAAGGTTTTTGAATCAAATGAAAGTTAACCACATTCAAACAAAGCTAATTTAAATAAAGTGAAATTCAAACACATTCAAACAAAGCTTTTTGAATGAAAAGAAAGTCAAATGAGTTAAAAAAAGCTAATTGAATCAAGTGAAAGTGAAACGAATTCAAACATAGCTTTTTAAATCAAACGATTGTCAAATGCATTCAACGATACTAATTGAATCATATGAAAGTCAAACACATTCAAACAAATCTTTTTGAATCAAATGAAAGTCAAATGCATTCAACAAATCAAATTGAATCACTTAAAAGTCAACCACTTTCAAACAAAGCTAATTAAATCTAATGAAAGGCAAACACATTCAAACAAAGCTATTTGAATCAAATGAAAGTCAAACACATTCAAACAATGCTATCTGAATCAAATGAAAGTCAAATGCATTCAAAAAAGATAATGAAATCAAACGAAAGTCAAACACATTCAGACAAAGCTAATTGCATCAAATGAAAGTCAAAAACATTCAAACAAAGCTAATTAAATCATATGAAAGTCAAATGCTTTCAAAAAAGCTAAATAAATCAACTAAAAGTCCAAAGAATTCAAACAAAGCTTTTTGAATCAAATGATTGTTAAATGCATTCAACGAGGCTAATTGAATCATATGACAGTCAAACAAAACTTTTTGAATCAAATGAAAGTCAAATGCATTCAACAAAGCAAATTGACTCAATTGAAAGTTAACCACATTCAAGCAAAGCTAATTGAATCAAATGAAAGTCAAACACATTTAAACAAAGCTATTAGAACCAAATGAAAGTCAAACACATTCAAGAAATGCTATTTGAATCAAATGAAAGTCAAACGCATTCAAAAAAGGTATTTAAATCAAGTGAAAGTCAAAAACATTCAAACAAAGCTATTTGAATCAAATTAAAGTCAAACACATTCAAACAAAGCTTTTTGAATTAAATGAAAGTCAAATGCATTAAACAAAGCTAATTGATTCAAATGAAAGTCAATCACATTCAAACAAAGCTAATTTAACCAAATGAAAATCAAACACAATCAAACAAAGCGTATTGAATCAAATGAAAGTCAAACACATTCAAACAAAGCTAATTGCATCAAATGAAAGTCAAACACATTCGGACAAAGCTTTTTTAATTAAATAAAAGTTAAATGCATTCAAAAAAGCTAATTTAATCTAGTGAAAGTCAAACACATTCAAACAAAGCTTTTTTAATTAAGTGATTGTCAAGTGCATTCCCACAAATCTAATTGAATCAAATGAAAGTCAAACACATTCGAACAAAGCTTTTTGAATCAAATAAAAGTTAAATGCATTCAAAAAAGCTAATTGAATCAAGTGAAAGTCTAAGTAATTCAAACAAAGCTTTTTGAATAAAATGACTGTCAAATGCGTTCAATGATGCTAATTGAATCAAATGGAAGTCAAACACATTCAAAAAAAGGTTTTTGAATCAAATGAACCTCATATGCATTCAACAAAGCTAATTGAACCAAATGAAACTCAATGGCATTCTAACAAAGCTAATTGAATCAAATGAAAGTCAATAGCATTCTAACAAACCTAATTGAATCAAACGAAAGTCAATGGCATTCTAACAAACCTAATTGAATCAAATTAAAGTCAACAACATTCAAACAAAGCTAATTGAATCAAATGAAAGTTAACCACATTCAAACAAAGCTAATTTAAATCAAGTGAAATTCAAACACATTCAAACAAAGCTTTTTGAATCCAAAGAAAGTCAAATGAGTTCAAAAAAGCTAATTGAATCAAGTGAAAGTCAAACAAATTCAAACATAGCTTTTTGAATCAAATGATTGTCAAATGCATTCAACGATACTAATTGAATCATATGAAAGTCAAACACATTCAAACAAATCATTTTGAATCAAATGAAAGTCAAATGCATTCAAAAGATCAAATTGAATCAATTAAAAGTCAATCACATTCAAACAAAGCTAATTAAATCCAATGGAAGGCAAACACATTCAAACAAAGCTATTTGAATCAAATGAAAGTCAAACACATTCAAAAAAGGTATTTAAATCAAGTGAAAGTCAAAATCATTCAAACAAAGCTATTTGAATCAAATTAAAGTCAAACACATTCAAACAAAGCTTTTTGAATTAAATGAAAGTCAAATGAATTAAACAAAGCTAATTGATTCAAATGAAAGTCAATTACATTCAAACAAAGCTAATTTAACCAAATAAAAATCAAACACATTCAAACAAAGCTTTTTCAATCAAATGAAATTCAAATGCATTCAAAATAGCGATTTGAATCAAGTGAAAGTCAAACAAAGCTTTTTGAATCAAGTGATTGTCAAATCCATTCAACGATGCTCATTGAATCATATGAAAGTCAAGCACATTCAAACAAATCTTTTTGAATCAACTGAAAGTAAAATGCAATTAAAAAAAAGTAATTAAATCAAGTGAAAGTCAAACACATTTGAACAAAGCTTTTTAAATCAAATGAAAGTTAAATGCATTCAAAAAAGCTAATTGAATCAAGTGAAAGTCTAGGTAATTCAAACAAAGTTTTTTGAATCAAATGACTTTCAAATGCGTTCAACGATGCTAATTGAATCAAATGAAAGTCAAACACATTCAAACAAAGCTTTTTGAATCAAATGAAAGTCATATGCATTCAACAAAGCTAATTGAATCAAATGAAAGTCAATGGCATTCTAACAAACCTAATTGAATCAAACGAAAGTCAATGGAATTCTAACAACCTAATTGAATCAAATGAAAGTCAACCACATTCAAACAAAGCTAATTGAATCAAATGAAAGTTAACCACATTCAAACAAAGCTAATTTAAATCAAGTGAAATTCAAACACATTCAAACAAAGCTTTTTGAATCCAAAGAAAGTCAAATGAGTTCAAAAAAGCTAATTGAATCAAGTTAAAGTCAAACAAATTCAAACATAGCTTTTTTAATCAAATGATTGTCAAATGCATTCAACGATACTAATTGAATCATATGAAAGTCAAACACATTCAAACAAATCTTTTTGAAGCAAATGAAAGTCAAATGCATTCAAAAGATCAAATTGAATCAATTAAAAGTCAACCACATTCAAACAAAGCTAATTAAATCCAATGGAAGGCAAACACATTCAAACAAAGCTATTTGAATCAAATGAAAGTCAAACACATTAAAAAAAGGTATTCAAATCAAGTGAAAGTCAAAATCATTCAAACAAAGCTATTTGAATCAAATTAAAGTCAAACACATTCAAACAAAGCTTATTGAATTAAATGAAAGTCAAATGCATTAAACAAAGCTAATTGATTCAAATGAAAGTCAATCACATTCAAACAAAGCTAATTTAACCAAATAAAAATCAAACACATTCAAACAAAGTTTTTTCAATCAAATGAAATTCAAATGCATTTAAAATAGCGATTTGAATCAAGTGAAAGTCAAACAAAGCTTTTTGAATCAAATGATTGTCAAATCCATTCAACGATGCTAATTGAATCATATGAAAGTCAAGCACATTCAAACAAATCTTTTTGATTCAACTGAAAGTCATATGCAATTAAAAAAAAGTAATTAAATCAAGTGAAAGTCAAACACATTTGAACAAAGCTTTTTAAATCAAATGCAAGTTAAATGCATTCAAAAAAGCTAATTGAATCAAGTGAAAGTCTAGGTAATTCAAACAAAGTTTTTTGAATCAAATGACTTTCAAATGCGTTCAACGATGCTAATTGAATCAAATGAAAGTCAAACACATTCAAACAAATCTTTTTGAACCAAATGAAAGTCCAACACATTCAAGAAATGCTATTTGAATCAAATGAAAGTCAAACGCATTCAAAAAAGGTATTTAAATCAAGTGAAAGTCAAAAACATTCAAACAAAGCTATTTGAATCAGATTAAAGTCAAACAAACTCAAACAAAGCTTTTTGAATAAAGAAAGTCAAATGCATTAAACAAAGCTAATTGATTCAAATGAAAGTCAATCACATTCAAACAAAGCTAATTTAATCAAATGAAAATCAAACACATTCAAACAAAGCTTTTTCAATCAAATGAAAGTCATATGCATTCAACAAAGCTAATTGAATCAAATGAAAGTCAATGGCATTCTAACAAACCTAATTGAATCAAACGAAAGTCAATAGCATTCTAACAAACCTAATTGAATCAAATGAAAGTCAACCACATTCAAACAAAGCTAATTGAATCAAATGAAAGTTAACCACATTCAAACAAAGCTAATTTAAATCAAGTGAAATTCAAACACATTCAAACAAAGCTTTTTGAATCCAACGAAAGTCAAATGAGTTCAAAAAAGCTAATTGAATCATGTGAAAGTCAAACAAATTCAAACATAGCTTTTTGAATCAAATGATTGTCAAATGCATTCAACGATACTAATTGAATCATATGAAAGTCAAACACATTCAAACAAATCTTTTTGAATCAAATGAAAGTCAAATGCATTTAAAAGATCAAATTGAATCAATTAAAAGTCAACCACATTCAAACAAAGCTAATTAAATCCAATGGAAGGCAAACACATTCAAACAAAGCTATTTGAATCAAATGAAAGTCAAAAACATTCAAAAAAGGTATTTAAATCAAGTGAAAGTCAAAATCATTCAAACAAAGCTATTTGAATCAAATTAAAGTCAAACACATTCAAACAAAGCTTTTTGAATTAAATGAAAGTCAAATGAATTAAACAAAGCTAATTGATTCAAATGAAAGCCAATCACATTCAAACAAAGCTAATTTAATCAAATAAAAATCAAACACATTCAAACAAAGTTTTTTCAATCAAATGAAATTCAAATGCATTCAAAATAGCGATTTGAATCAAGTGAAAGTCAAACAAAGCTTTTTGAATCAAATGATTGTCAAATCCATTCAACGATGCTAATTGAATCATATGAAAGTCAAGCACATTCAAACAAATCTTTTTGAATCAACTGAACGTCATATGCAATTAAAAAAAAGTAATTAAATCAAGTGAAAGTCAAACACATTTGAACAAAGCTTTTTAAATCAAATGAAAGTTAAATGCATTCAAAAAAGCTAATTGAATCAAGTGAAAGTCTAGGTAATTCAAACAAAGTTTTTTGAATCAAATGACTTTCAAATGCGTTCAACGATGCTAATTGAATCAAATGAAAGTCAAACACATTCAAACAAAGCTTTTTGAATCAAATGAAAGTCATATGCATTCAACAAAGCTAATTGAATCAAATGAAAGTCAATGGCATTCTAACAAACCTAATTGAATCAAACGAAAGTCAATGGCATTCTAACAACCTAATTGAATCAAATGAAAGTCAACCACATACAAACAAACCTAATTGAATCAAATGAAAGTTAACCACATTCAAACAAAGCTAATTTAAATCAAGTGAAATTCAAACACATTCAAATAAAGCTTTTTGAATCCAAAGAAAGTCAAATGAGTTCAAAAAAGCTAATTGAATCAAGTGAAAGTCAAACAAATTCAAACATAGCTTTTTTAATCAAATGATTGTAAAATGCATTCAACGAGACTAATTGAATCATATGAAAGTCAAACACATTCAAACAAATCTTTTTGAATCAAATGAAAGTCAAATGCATTCAAAAGATCAAATTGAATCAATTAAAAGTCAACCACATTCAAACAAAGCTAATTAAATCCAATGGAAGGCAAACACATTCAAACAAAGCTATTTGAATCAAATGAAAGTCAAACACATTCAAATAAGGTATTTAAATCAAGTGAAAGTCAAAATCATTCAAACAAAGCTATTTGAATCAAATTAAAGTCAAACACATTCAAACAAAGCTTTTTGAATTAAATGAAAGTCAAATGAATTAAACATAGCTAATTGATTCAAATGAAAGTCAATCACATTCAAACAAAGCTAATTTAACCAAATAAAAATCAAACACATTCAAACAAAGCTTTTTCAATCAAATGAAATTCAAATGCATTCAAAATAGCGATTTGAATCAAGTGAAAGTCAAACAAAGCTTTTTGAATCAAATGATTGTCAAATCCATTCAACGATGCTAATTGAATCATATGAAAGTCAAGCACATTCAAACAAATCTTTTTGAATCAACTGAAAGTCAAATGCAACTAAAAAAAAGTAATTAAATTAAGTGAAAGTCAATTACATTTAAACAAAGCTTTTTAAATCAAATGAAAGTTAAATGCATTAAAAAAAGCTAATTGAATCAAGTGAAAGTCTAGGTAATTCAAACAAAGTTTTTTGAATCAAATGACTTTCAAATGCGTTCAACGATGCTAATTGAATCAAATGAAAGTCAAACACATTCAAACAAAGCTTTTTGAACCAAATGAAAGTCAAACACATTCAAGAAATGCTATTTGAATCAAATGAAAGTCAAACGCATTCAAAAAAGGTATTTAAATCAAGTGAAAGTCAAAAACATTCAAACAAAGCTATTTGAATCAGATTAAAGTCAAACACATTCAAACAAAGCTTTTTGAATAAAGAAAGTCAAATGCATTAAACAAAGCTAATTGATTCAAATGAAAGTCAATCACATTCAAACAAAGCTAATTTAATCAAATGAAAATCAAACACATTCAAACAAAGCTTTTTCAATCAAATGAAAGTCATATGCATTCAACAAAGCTAATTGAATCAAATGAAAGTCAATGGCATTCTAACAAACCTAATTGAATCAAACGAAAGTCAATGGCATTCTAACAAACCTAATTGAATCAAATGAAAGTCAACCACATTCAAACAAAGCTAATTGAATCAAATGAAAGTTAACCACATTCAAACAAAGCTAATTTAAATCAAGTGAAATTCAAACACATTCAAACAAAGCTTTTTGAATCCAACGACAGTCAAATGAGTTCAAAAAAGCTAATTGAATCAAGTGAAAGTCAAACAAATTCAAACATAGCTTTTTGAATCAAATGGTTGTCAAATGAATTCAACGATACTAATTGAATCATATGAAAGTCAAACACATTCAAACAAATCTTTTTGAATCAAATGAAAGTCAAATGCATTCAAAAGATCAAATTGAATCAATTAAAAGTCAACCACATTCAAACAAAGCTAATTAAATCCAATGGAAGGCAAACACATTCAAACAAAGCTATTTGAATCAAATGAAAGTCAAACACATTCAAAAAAGGTATTTAAATCAAGTGAAAGTCAAAATCATTCAAACAAAGCTATTTGAATCAAATTAAAGTCAAACACATTCAAACAAAGCTTTTTGAATTAAATGAAAGTCAAATGAATTAAACAAAGCTAATTGATTCAAATGAAAGTCAATCACATTCAAACAAAGCTAATTTAACCAAATAAAAATCAAACACATTCAAACAAAGCTTATTCAATCAAATGAAATTCAAATGCATTCAAAATAGCGATTTGAATCAAGTGAAAGTCAAACAAAGCTTTTTGAATCATATGATTGTCAAATCCATTCAACGATGCTAATTGAATCATATGAAAGTCAAGCACATTCAAACAAATCTTTTTGAATCAACTGAAAGTCATATGCAATTAAAAAAAAGTAATTAAATCAAGTGAAAGTCAAACACATTTGAACAAAGCTTTTTAAATCAAATGAAAGTTAAATGCATTCAAAAAAGCTAATTGAATCAAGTGAAAGTCTAGGTAATTCAAACAAAGTTTTTTGAATCAAATGACTTTCAAATGCGTTCAACGATGCTAATTGAATCAAATGAAAATCAAACACATTCAAACAAAGCTTTTTGAATCAAATGAAAGTCATATGCATTCAACAAAGCTAATTGAATCAAATGAAAGTCAATGGCATTCTAACAAACCTAATTGAATCAAACGAAAGTCAATGGCATTCTAACAACCTAATTGAATCAAATGAAAGTCAACCACATACAAACAAAGCTAATTGAATCAAATGAAAGTTAACCACATTCAAACAAAGCTAATTTAAATCAAGTGAAATTCAAACACATTCAAATAAAGCTTTTTGAATCCAAAGAAAGTCAAATGAGTTCAAAAAAGCTAATTGAATCAAGTGAAAGTCAAACAAATTCAAACATAGCTTTTTTAATCAAATGATTGTAAAATGCATTCAACGAGACTAATTGAATCATATGAAAGTCAAACACATTCAAACAAATCTTTTTGAATCAAATGAAAGTCAAATGCATTCAAAAGATCAAATTGAATCAATTAAAAGTCAACCACATTCAAACAAAGCTAATTAAATCCAATGGAAGGCAAACACATTCAAACAAAGCTATTTGAATCAAATGAAAGTCAAACACATTCAAATAAGGTATTTAAATCAAGTGAAAGTCAAAATCATTCAAACAAAGCTATTTGAATCAAATTAAAGTCAAACACATTCAAACAAAGCTGATTGAATTAAATGAAAGTCAAATGCATTAAACAAAGCTAATTGATTCAAATGAAAGTCAATCACATTCAAACAAAGCTAATTTAACCAAATAAAAATCAAACACATTCAAACAAAGCTTTTTCAATCAAATGAAATTCAAATGCATTCAAAATAGCGATTTGAATCAAGTGAAATTCAAACAAAGCTTTTTGAATCAAATGATTGTCAAATCCATTCAACGATGCTAATTGAATCATATGAAAGTCAAGCACATTCAAACAAATCTTTTTGAATCAACTGAAAGTCATATGCAATTAAAAAAAAGTAATTAAATCAAGTGAAAGTCAAACACATTTGAACAAAGCTTTTTAAATCAAATGAAAGTTAAATGCATTCAAAAAAGCTAATTGAATCAAGTGAAAGTCTAGGTAATTCAAACAAAGTTTTTTGAATCAAATGACTTTCAAATGCGTTCAACGATGCTAATTGAATCAAATGAAAGTCAAACACATTCAAACAAAGCTTTTTGAATCAAATGAAAGTCATATGCATTCAACAAAGCTAATTGAATCAAATGAAAGTCAATGGCATTCTAACAAACCTAATTGAATCAAACGAAAGTCAATGGCATTCTAACAACCTAATTGAATCAAATGAAAGTCAACCACATACAAACAAAGCTAATTGAATCAAATGAAAGTTAACCACATTCAAACAAAGCTAATTTAAATCAAGTGAAATTCAAACACATTCAAATAAAGCTTTTTGAATCCAAAGAAAGTCAAATGAGTTCAAAAAAGCTAATTGAATCAAGTGAAAGTCAAACAAATTCAAACATAGCTTTTTTAATCAAATGATTGTAAAATGCATTCAACGAGACTAATTGAATCATATGAAAGTCAAACACATTCAAACAAATCTTTTTGAATCAAATGAAAGTCAAATGCATTCAAAAGATCAAATTGAATCAATTAAAAGTCAACCACATTCAAACAAAGCTAATTAAATCCAATGGAAGGCAAACACATTCAAACAAAGCTATTTGAATCAAATGAAAGTCAAACACATTCAAATAAGGTATTTAAATCAAGTGAAAGTCAAAATCATTCAAACAAAGCTATTTGAATCAAATTAAAGTCAAACACATTCAAACAAAGCTGATTGAATTAAATGAAAGTCAAATGCATTAAACAAAGCTAATTGATTCAAATGAAAGTCAATCACATTCAAACAAAGCTAATTTAACCAAATAAAAATCAAACACATTCAAACAAAGCTTTTTCAATCAAATGAAATTCAAATGCATTCAAAATAGCGATTTGAATCAAGTGAAAGTCAAACAAAGCTTTTTTGAATCAAATGATTGTCAAATCCATTCAACGATGCTAATTGAATCATATGAAAGTCAAGCACATTCAAACAAATCTTTTTGAATCAACTGAAAGTCAAATGCAACTAAAAAAAAGTAATTAAATTAAGTGAAAGTCAATTACATTTAAACAAAGCTTTTTAAATCAAATGAAAGTTAAATGCATTAAAAAAAGCTAATTGAATCAAGTGAAAGTCTAGGTAATTCAAACAAAGTTTTTTGAATCAAATGACTTTCAAATGCGTTCAACGATGCTAATTGAATCAAATGAAAGTCAAACACATTCAAACAAAGCTTTTTGAACCAAATGAAAGTCAAACACATTCAAGAAATGCTATTTGAATCAAATGAAAGTCAAACGCATTCAAAAAAGGTATTTAAATCAAGTGAAAGTCAAAAACATTCAAACAAAGCTATTTGAATCAGATTAAAGTCAAACACATTCAAACAAAGCTTTTTGAATAAAGAAAGTCAAATGCATTAAACAAAGCTAATTGATTCAAATGAAAGTCAATCACATTCAAACAAAGCTAATTTAATCAAATGAAAATCAAACACATTCAAACAAAGCTTTATCAATCAAATGAAAGTCATATGCATTCAACAAAGCTAATTGAATCAAATGAAAGTCAATGGCATTCTAACAAACCTAATTGAATCAAACGAAAGTCAATGGCATTCTAACAAACCTAATTGAATCAAATGAAAGTCAACCACATTCAAACAAAGCTAATTGAATCAAATGAAAGTTAACCACATTCAAACAAAGCTAATTTAAATCAAGTGAAATTCAAACACATTCAAACAAAGCTTTTTGAATCCAACGAAAGTCAAATGAGTTCAAAAAAGCTAATTGAATCAAGTGAAAGTCAAACAAATTCAAACATAGCTTTTTGAATCAAATGGTTGTCAAATGCATTCAACGATACTAATTGAATCATATGAAAGTCAAACACATTCAAACAAATCTTTTTGAATCAAATGAAAGTCAAATGCATTCAAAAGATCAAATTGAATCAATTAAAAGTCAACCACATTCAAACAAAGCTAATTAAATCCAATGGAAGGCAAACACATTCAAACAAAGCTATTTGAATCAAATGAAAGTCAAACACATTCAAAAAAGGTATTTAAATCAAGTGAAAGTCAAAATCATTCAAACAAAGCTATTTGAATCAAATTAAAGTCAAACACATTCAAACAAAGCTTTTTGAATTAAATGAAAGTCAAATGAATTAAACAAAGCTAATTGATTCAAATGAAAGTCAATCACATTCAAACAAAGCTAATTTAACCAAATAAAAATCAAACACATTCAAACAAAGCTTATTCAATCAAATGAAATTCAAATGCATTCAAAATAGCGATTTGAATCAACTGAAAGTCAAACAAAGCTTTTTGAATCATATGATTGTCAAATCCATTCAACGATGCTAATTGAATCATATGAAAGTCAAGCACATTCAAACAAATCTTTTTGAATCAACTGAAAGTCATATGCAATTAAAAAAAAGTAATTAAATCAAGTGAAAGTCAAACACATTTGAACAAAGCTTTTTAAATCAAATGAAAGTTAAATGCATTCAAAAAAGCTAATTGAATCAAGTGAAAGTCTAGGTAATTCAAACAAAGTTTTTTTGAATCAAATGACTTTCAAATGCGTTCAACGATGCTAATTGAATCAAATGAAAGTCAAACACATTCAAACAAAGCTTTTTGAATCAAATGAAAGTCATATGCATTCAACAAAGCTAATTGAATCAAATGAAAGTCAATGGCATTCTAACAAACCTAATTGAATCAAACGAAAGTCAATGGCATTCTAACAACCTAATTGAATCAAATGAAAGTCAACCACATACAAACAAAGCTAATTGAATCAAATGAAAGTTAACCACATTCAAACAAAGCTAATTTAAATCAAGTGAAATTCAAACACATTCAAATAAAGCTTTTTGAATCCAAAGAAAGTCAAATGAGTTCAAAAAAGCTAATTGAATCAAGTGAAAGTCAAACAAATTCAAACATAGCTTTTTTAATCAAATGATTGTAAAATGCATTCAACGAGACTAATTGAATCATATGAAAGTCAAACACATTCAAACAAATCTTTTTGAATCAAATGAAAGTCAAATGCATTCAAAAGATCAAATTGAATCAATTAAAAGTCAACCACATTCAAACAAAGCTAATTAAATCCAATGGAAGGCAAACACATTCAAACAAAGCTATTTGAATCAAATGAAAGTCAAACACATTCAAATAAGGTATTTAAATCAAGTGAAAGTCAAAATCATTCAAACAAAGCTATTTGAATCAAATTAAAGTCAAACACATTCAAACAAAGCTGATTGAATTAAATGAAAGTCAAATGCATTAAACAAAGCTAATTGATTCAAATGAAAGTCAATCACATTCAAACAAAGCTAATTTAACCAAATAAAAATCAAACACATTCAAACAAAGCTTTTTCAATCAAATGAAATTCAAATGCATTCAAAATAGCGATTTGAATCAAGTGAAAGTCAAACAAAGCTTTTTGAATCAAATGATTGTCAAATCCATTCAACGATGCTAATTGAATCATATGAAAGTCAAGCACATTCAAACAAATCTTTTTGAATCAACTGAAAGTCAAATGCAACTAAATAAAAGTAATTAAATTAAGTGAAAGTCAATTACATTTAAACAAAGCTTTTTAAATCAAATGAAAGTTAAATGCATTAAAAAAAGCTAATTGAATCAAGTGAAAGTCTAGGTAATTCAAACAAAGTTTTTTGAATCAAATGACTTTCGAATGCGTTCAACGATGCTAATTGAATCAAATGAAAGTCAAACACATTCAAACAAAGCTTTTTGAACCAAATGAAAGTCAAACACATTCAAGAAATGCTATTTGAATCAAATGAAAGTCAAACGCATTCAAAAAAGGTATTTAAATCAAGTGAAAGTCAAAAACATTCAAACAAAGCTATTTGAATCAGATTAAAGTCAAACACATTCAAACAAAGCTTTTTGAATAAAGAAAGTCAAATGCATTAAACAAAGCTAGTTGATTCAAATGAAAGTCAATCACATTCAAACAAAGCTAATTTAATCAAATGAAAATCAAACACATTCAAACAAAGCTTTTTCAATCAAATGAAAGTCATATGCATTCAACAAAGCTAATTGAATCAAATGAAAGTCAATGGCATTCTAACAAACCTAAATGAATCAAACGAAAGTCAATGGCATTCTAACAAACCTAATTGAATCAAATGAAAGTCAACCACATTCAAACAAAGCTAATTGAATCAAATGAAAGTTAACCACATTCAAACAAAGCTAATTTAAATCAAGTGAAATTCAAACACATTCAAACAAAGCTTTTTGAATCCAACGACAGTCAAATGAGTTCAAAAAAGCTAATTGAATCAAGTGAAAGTCAAACAAATTCAATCATAGCTTTTTGAATCAAATGATTGTCAAATGCATTCAACGATACTAATTGAATCATATGAAAGTCAAACACATTCAAACAAATCTTTTTGAATCAAATGAAAGTCAAATGCATTCAAAAGATCAAATTGAATCAATTAAAAGTCAACCACATTCAAACAAAGCTAATTAAATCCAATGGAAGGGAAACACATTCAAACAAAGCTTATTGAATAAAATGACTGTCAATGGCATTCTAACAAACCTAATTGAATCAAACGAAAGTCAATGGCATTCTAACAAACCTAATTGAATCAAATGAAAGTCAATGGCATTCTAACAAACCTAATTGAATCAAATTAAAGTCAACAACATTCAAACAAAGCTAATTGAATCAAATGAAAGTTAACCACATTCAAACAAAGCTAATTTAAATCAAGTGAAATTCAAACACATTCAAACAAAGCTTTTTGAATCCAAAGAAAGTCAAATGAGTTCAAAAAAGCTAATTGAATCAAGTGAAAGTCAAACAAATTCAAACATAGCCTTTTGAATCAAATGATTTTCAAATGCATTCAACGATACTAATTGAATCATATGAAATTCAAAAACATTCAAACAAATCTTTTTCAATTAAATGAATGTCAAATGCATTCAACAAATCAAATTGAATCACTTAAAAGTCAACCACATTCAAACAAAGCTAATTAAATCCAATGGAAGACAAACACATTCAAATAAAGCTATTTGAATCAAATGAAAGTCAAACACATTCAAACAATGGTATCTGAATCAAATGAAAGTCAAATGCATTCAAAAAAGATAATTAAATCAAACGAAAGTCAAACACATTCAGACAAAACTAATTGCATCAAATGAAAGTCAAAAACATTTAAACAAAGCTAATTAAATCATATGAAAGTCAAATGCTTTCAAAAAAGCTAATTGAATCAACTAAAAGTCCAAAGAATTCAAACAAAGCTTTTTGAATCAAATGATTGTGAAATGCATTCAATGAGGCTAATTGAATCATATGACAGTCAAAAAAAACTTTTTGAATCAAATGAAAGTCAAATGCATTCAACAAAGCAAATTGACTCAATTGAAAGTTAACCACATTCAAGCAATGCTAATTGAATCAAATGAAAGTCAAACACATTTAAACAAAGCTATTTGAACCAAATGAAAGTCAAACACATTCAAGAAATGCTATTTGAATCAAATGAAAGTCAAACGCATTCAAATAAGGTATTTAAATAAAGTGAAAGTCAAAAACAATCAAACAAAGCTATTTGAATCAGATTAAAGTCAAACACATTCAAACAAAGCTTTTTGAATTAAATGAAAGTCAAATGCATTAAACAAAGCTAATTGATTTAAATGAAAGTCAATCACATTCAAACAAAGCTAATTTAATCAAATGAAAATAAAACACATTCAAACAAAGCTTTTTCAATCAAATGAAATTCAAATACATTCAAAATAGCGATTTGAATCAAGTGAAAGTCAAACAAAGCTTTTTGAATCAAATGATTGACAAATCCATTCAACGATGCTAATTGAATCATATGAAAGTCAAGCACATTCAAACAAATCTTTTTGAATCAACTGAAAGTCAAATGCAACTAAAAAAAAGTAATTAAATTAAGTGAAAGTCAATTACATTTAAACAAAGCTTTTTAAATCAAATGAAAGTTAAATGCATTCAAAAAAGCTAATTGAATCAAGTGAAAGTCTAGGTAATTCAAACAATGTTTTTTGAATCAAATGACTTACAAATGCATTCAACGATGCTAATTGAATCAAATGAAAGTCAAACACATTCAAAAAAAGCTTTTTGAATCAAATGAAAGTCATATGCATTCAACAAAGCTAATTGAATCAAATGAAAGTCAATGGCATTCTAACAAACCTAATTGAATCAAACGAAAGTCAATGGCATTCTAACAAAACTAATTAAATCAAATGAAAGTCAACCACATTCAAACAAAGCTAATTGAATCAAATGAAAGTTAACCACATTCAAACAAAGCTAATTTAAATCATATGAAAGTCAAACACATTCAAACAAATCTTTTTGAATCAAATGAAAGTCAAATGCATTCAAAAGATCAAATTAAATCAATTAAAAGTCAACCACATTCAAACAAAGCTAATTAAATCCAATGGAAGGATAACAAATTCAAACAAAGCTATTTGAATCAAATGAAAGTCAAACACATTCAAAAAAGGTATTTAAATCAAGTGAAAGTCAAAATCATTCAAAAAGCTATTTGAAGCAAATTAAAGTCAAACACATTCAAACAAAGCTTTTTGAATTAAATGAAAGTCAAATGCATTAAACAAAGCTAATTGATTCAAATGAAAGTCAATCACATTCAAACAAAGCTAATTTAACCAAATAAAAATCAAACACATTCAAACAAAGCTTTTTCAATCAAATGAAATTCAAATGCATTCAAAATAGCGATTTGAATCAAGTGAAAGTCAAACAAAGCTTTTTGAATCAAATGATTGTCAAATCCATTCAACGATGCTAATTGAATCATATGAAAGTCAAGCACATTCAAACAAATCTTTTTGAATCAACTGAAAGTCATATGCAATTAAAAAAAAAAGTAATTAAATCAAGTGAAAGTCAAACACATTTAAACAAAGCTTTTTAAATCAAATGAAAGTTAAATGCATTCAACAAAGCTTATCGAATCAAATGAAAGTCAAACACATTCAAACAAAGCTAATTGCATCAAATGAAAGTCAAGCACATTCAAACAAATCTTTTTGAATCAACTGAAAGTCATATGCAATTTAAAAAGAAAGTAATTAAATCAAGTGAAAGTCAAACACATTTAAACAAAGCTTTTTAAATCAAATGAAAGTTAAATGCATTCAACAAAGCTTATTGAATCAAATGAAAGTCAAACACATTCAAACAAAGCTAATTGCATCAAATGAAAGTCAAACACATTCGGACAAAGCTTTTTTAATTAAATAAAAGTTAAATGCATTCAAAAAAGCTAATTTAATCTAGTGAAAGTCAAACACATTCAAACAAAGCTTTTTTAATTAAATGAAAGTCAAATGCATTAAACAAAGCTAATTGAATCAAATGAAAGTTAACCACATTCAAACAAAGCTAATTTAAATCATATGAAAGTCAAACACATTCAAACAAATCTTTTTGAATCAAATGAAAGTCAAATGCATTCAAAAGATCAAATTAAATCAATTAAAAGTCAACCACATTCAAACAAAGCTAATTAAATCCAATGGAAGGATAACAAATTCAAACAAAGCTATTTGAATCAAATGAAAGTCAAACACATTCAAAAAAGGTATTTAAATCAAGTGAAAGTCAAAATCATTCAAAAAGCTATTTGAAGCAAATTAAAGTCAAACACATTCAAACAAAGCTTTTTGAATTAAATGAAAGTCAAATGCATTAAACAAAGCTAATTGATTCAAATGAAAGTCAATCACATTCAAACAAAGCTAATTTAACCAAATAAAAATCAAACACATTCAAACAAAGCTTTTTCAATCAAATGAAATTCAAATGCATTCAAAATAGCGATTTGAATCAAGTGAAAGTCAAACAAAGCTTTTTGAATCAAATGATTGTCAAATCCATTCAACGATGCTAATTGAATCATATGAAAGTCAAGCACATTCAAACAAATCTTTTTGAATCAACTGAAAGTCATATGCAATTAAAAAAAAAAGTAATTAAATCAAGTGAAAGTCAAACACATTTAAACAAAGCTTTTTAAATCAAATGAAAGTTAAATGCATTCAACAAAGCTTATCGAATCAAATGAAAGTCAAACACATTCAAACAAAGCTAATTGCATCAAATGAAAGTCAAGCACATTCAAACAAATCTTTTTGAATCAACTGAAAGTCATATGCAATTTAAAAAGAAAGTAATTAAATCAAGTGAAAGTCAAACACATTTAAACAAAGCTTTTTAAATCAAATGAAAGTTAAATGCATTCAACAAAGCTTATTGAATCAAATGAAAGTCAAACACATTCAAACAAAGCTAATTGCATCAAATGAAAGTCAAACACATTCGGACAAAGCTTTTTTAATTAAATAAAAGTTAAATGCATTCAAAAAAGCTAATTTAATCTAGTGAAAGTCAAACACATTCAAACAAAGCTTTTTTAATTAAATGAAAGTCAAATGCATTAAACAAAGCTAATTGATTCAAATGAAAGTCAATCACATTCAAACACAGCTAATTTATTCAAATAAAAATCAAACACATTCAATCAAAGCTTTTTCAATCAAATGAAATTCAAATGCATTCAAAATAGCGATTTGAATCAAGTGAAAGTCAAAAAAAACTTTGTGAATCAAATGATTGTCAAATCCATTCAACGATGCTAATTGAATCATATGAAAGTCAAGCACATTCAAACAAATCTTTTTGAATCAACTGAAAGTCATATGCAATTAAAAAAAAGTAATTAAATCAAGTGAAAGTCAAACACATTTAAACAAAGCTTTTTAAATCAAATGAAAGTTAAATGCATTCAACAAAGCTTATCGAATCAAATGAAAGTCAAACACATTCAAACAAAGCTAAATGCATCAAATGAAAGTCAAACACATTCGGACAAAGCTTTTTTAATTAAATAAAAGTTAAATGCATTCAAAAAAGCTAATTTAATCTAGTGAAAGTCTAACACATTCAAACAAAGCTTTTTTAATTAAGTGATTGTCAAGTGCATTCCCACAAAGCTAATTGAATCTAATGAAAGTCAAACACATTCGAACAAAGCTTTTTGAATCAAATAAAAGTTAAATGCATTCAAAAAAGCTAATTGAATCAAGTGAAAGTCTAAGTAATTCTAAAACGCTTATTGAATAAAATGACTGTCAAATGCGTTCAATGATGCTAATTGAATCAAATAGAAGTCAAACACATTCAAACAAAGCTTTTTGAATCAAATGAAAGTCATATGCATTCAACAAAGCTAATTGAACCAAATGAAACTCAATGTCATTCTAACAAAGCTAATTGAATCAAATGAAAGTCAATAGCATTCTAACAAACCTAATTGAATCAAACGAAAGTCAATGGCATTCTAACAAACCTAATAGAATCAAATGAAAGTCAATCACATTCAAACAAAGCTAATTGAATCAAATGAAAGTTAACCACATTCAAACAAAGCTAATTTAAATCAAGTGAAATTCAAACACATTCAATCAAAGCTTTTTGAATCCAAACAAAGTCAAATGAGTTCAAAAAAGCTAATTGAATCATGTGAAAGTCAAACACATTCAAACATAGCCTTTTGAATCAAATGATTGTCAAATAAATTCAACGATACTAATTGAATTATATGAAATTCAAAAACATTCAAACAAATCTTTTTGAATCAAATGAATGTCAAATGCATTCAACAAATCAAATTGAATCACTTAAAAGTCAACCACATTCAAACAAAGCTAATTAAATCCAATGGAAGGCAACCACATTCAAACAAAGCTATTTGAATCAAATGAAAGTCAAACACATTCAAACAATGCTACCTGAATCAAATGAAAGTCAAATGCATTCAAAAAAGATAATTAAATCAAACGAAAGTCAAACACATTCAGACAAAGATAATTGCATCAAATGAAAGTCAAAAACATTCAAACAAAGCTAATTAAATCATATGAAAGTCAAATGCTTTCAAAAAAGCTAATTGAATCAACTAAAAGTCCAAAGAATTCAAACAAAGCTTTTTGAATCAAATGATTGTCAAATGCATTCAACGAGGCTAATTGAATCATATGACAGTCAAACAAAACTTTTTGAATCAAATGAAAGTCAAATTGTTGTATATTTGGAGTAACACTCGAAATACACAAGGGATAAACCAAGGGATAGATAAGGCTAAAGAACCAAAGGCTTCTTAGATAAAGTCACACCACTAAGAAACGTTTTGGATTCCTAAGATCACAAGCTTACTAGTAACCTAAACTAGCTAACTAAGCAAAGGAAACGAAATTCCAAATCCAAGAATTTCAGGTTTTTGTTTCTAATCCAAGAAACGAATGTAAGACAAGTTTTTTTGTTTGAATAATCTGATTTTTTCATTCACATTTGCTTGCTATTTATAGTAAACAAGCATCCTTAAGTACAAGCTAACTTAAGTGGCTGTTCAGCTCACTTGTTACACGCCTAAGCTAAAGCTAAGTACAAATCAGCTTTTGTTGTCTAGATACATTAATAAAAGAAGCCTTATTTAACTAGATACATCAAAGAGAAAATGGTGGCTTATAACCTCCAAATTAAGGCTGAAATAAAATCAGAATTAAGAGAGTTTAACTCCCCTTAATTCACGCCCATCCAAGCAGCAAGTTGGAGATGTATTTCCTCCAATTTTCACGCCCAAATTCAAACAGCAAAGAAGTGTAACTCCTCCTTGGTTCAAGCCTTGAAATTAGCTTGAATGTATGTGGACAAGGGTGTACTTGGACGCCCTTTAGTTGCTCCAAAAGCTGACTGAATTAAACAGCCAATTGAAGGCTGAAATTAAGGCTTAAGATGCTCCAATGTTGACTGATATCGACGGCCACTTGAAGGCTGAAGTTAAGGCTTGTAATGGCTTGTAATTCCTCTTTGAAAACTGATTGTAACTCCCAAGTCAAAGCTTTGAAATTCCTTGTAAAAGAATTTCGGATTCCAAGCTTAAATGGCTGCCATATTGATGTATCTCTGTACTTGTACTTTCGTGTGAATGTGACAATAGTTTTCGAACTAAAATCAGATAAAAAGAACTAAGAAAAAATATAACTAATTTGCAAACTTAAAATGACTAAAGTTTACAATTTATTCAAAGCATAAAAAGAACTAAAATAAACTAGTTAATAAGAACAACAAGAAATTCAAGGGGTTGAATATCTTGCTGCCCAAGGATAGAATGCATAGCACCAATACATGAAGCTACGTCTTGAACCAAAGAAATGTCCATAACCAAGTTGTTAGGCTTGGCTACAACATTCCCCCCTTCTTGAAAAGAGTTTGCCCTCAAACTCGGCAACTCCTCAAACTCATCATAGTAAAGTGATAAATCAGCCACATTAAAGGTGCTAGAAACACCATAATCTCCGGGCAACTCAACTTTGTAAGCATTATCATTCACTGTTTCAACAATAGCAAATGGACCATCACTACGAGGACTAACCTTGGACCGCCTTTTGGAAGGAAATCTTTCCTTTCGAAGATGAATCCAAACTAAGTCACCGGGCTGAAAACGGACCTCCTTTCTTTTCTTGTCATAGTATGCCTTTGTCTTTGCATTAGCTTGTTCAATTTTGGAACGAACTTGCTCATGCATAGACTTGATTTCTTTTGCGCGCACCTCGGCATCATTGCTGAACTTGTTTGGTGAGGGAATGGGAGTGAGATCAATAGGAGTGCACGGATTGAATCCAGACACCACTTCAAAAGGACTCAAACCTGTTGTCTTGCTAGGCACACGATTGTAAGCAAACTCCGCATGAGGAATCATCTCTTCCCATTGCTTGGGACGTTTAGTAGCCAAAGACCGCAGCAAGGATCCCAAAGTTCTATTAGTCACTTCGGTTTGACCATCTGTTTGAGGATGACTTGAAGTGCTAAAGTTCAATTTCGTGCCCATCTTCCTCCATAATGTAAGCCAAAAATGACTTAGAAATTTTGGATCACGATCACTCACCATGGATTTAGGTACACCATGCAAACGAACAATCTCGTTGAAAAACAAGTTAGCAACATGAGTAGCATCATAAGTTGAATGACAAGCAATAAAATGAGCCATTTTAGAAAATCGATCCACAACAACCATTATAGAATCTTTCTTTCGTTGGGTGATAGGAAGTCCCACAACGAAATCAAGACTAATATCCTCCCATGGTGCTTGTGGAATAGGTAAGGGCAAAAGATAGCCTTGTGGTAGACTATGACTCTTGGCCTTTTGACATATCACACATCTCTTCACAATGAACTCCACATCACGGACCAACCTAGGCCAATGAAAGTATTCTTGGACAAGAAGAGTAGTTTTCTCTATGCCAAAGTGTCCCGCCATTCCTCCTTCATGAAACTCTTTGATAAGAGATTCTCTTAGGCTTGATCTTGGAATGCACAACCTGTTTCCTTTGAACAAATAGCCATCTAAAATGTAATAATCTTTGTAAGCATGATTACAACATTTTAAAAATAAATCACCAAAGTCATGATCATTTTTGTAACTTGCTTTCACATCTTCAACGCTAATCACCCTTGCTTTGAAAGAATTCAAGAGTGTGTATCTCCTTGAAAGCGCATCAGCTCCTTTGTTCATGGCGCCTCTCCTATGCTTGATCACAAAATGAAAAGCTTGCAAATACTCCACCCATCTGGCATGGCGAGGTTGGAGTTTTTGTTGGCTTTGAAGATATTTGAGGGCTTCATGATCTGAATGAAGGATGAACTCCTTGGAAATGAGGTAATGTCTCCAATGGTCCAAAGCACGAACAAGAGCAAAGAACTCCTTATCATAGGGGCTATACTTCCGTTGTGCTTCATTGAGTTTTTCACTAAAGTAGGCAAGAGGACGCCCAACTTGTGACAAGACAGCACCAATACCAACTCCACTAGCATCACATTCAACTTCAAAAAACTTCATCAAAGTTAGGCAAACAAAGAATAGGTGCACTAGTAAGTTGATGTTTTATCTCATCAAAGGCCTTTTGAGCCTTATCATTCCAAACTAACTTCTGATTTTTAGTTAGCTCCGTGATAGGTGCCATGAGGGTACTAAAATTCCGCACAAATCTTCTATAGAAAGAAGCAAGTCCATGAAAGCTTCGAACTTGTTGCATGGTTTGTGGCGTGGGCCACTCACGAATTGTAGCAACTTTCTTTTCATCAACTTCAATGCCTTGTGATGAGACTTTAAAGCCAAGAAAAATAACTTGGGAAGTGAAGAAATGACACTTCTCTAAGTTACCATACAATTTCTCACGTTCAAGGGCGTCAAAAACCTGTTGCAAGTGCATAGAATGCTCTTCTTCCTCCCTACTATACACCAAAATATCATCAAAATAAACTACAACAAATTTACCCATGAAAGGTTGCATAACCTGATTCATAAGGCGCATAAATGTAGATGGTGCATTAGACAAACCAAATGGCATCACAAGCCACTCATAGAGGCCCTCCTTTGTCTTGAAAGCGGTTTTCCATTCATCTCCTTCGAAAATTCGAATTTGATGATAGCCACTTCTCAAATCAATTTTAGAGAACACTTTAGAACCATGCAAATCATCAAGTAAATCATTCAACCTTGGAATAGGAAACCGGTACTTGATAGTGATTTTATTGATTGACCTACTATCAACACACATTCTCCATTCTCCATTCTTCTTAGGCACAATCAAAGTAGGACAAGCACATGGACTAAGAGACTTACGAATAAGACCCTTGGACAGTAATTCTTCCACTTGCCTCCTAATCTCTTCGGTTTCTTTTGGAGTGGTTCTATAGGCTGGTTTGTTTGGGAGCATTGATCCGGGAACAAGATCAATTTTGTGTTGTATGTCACGTTTTAGGGGTAGGCCATGGGGAATGTCTTCGGGGAAAACATGGGAAAAGGTTTTGAGAAGAGGGGTGAGGAGTGGGTGTGGTTCTTTTTGTGTCGGTTGGGAAGGGGTATCAAGTTGGCTTAAAATGAATTGTTTGTGAGCTTTATACTCATGCAATTCTGACTTTATGAGAGTGGTAAGGGAAGTGGGGGGTGTGGATATGGGGTGGCCGTTTTTTAGGTTTAGAGGGGTAAGGAGTATTTTCTGTCCATCCTTAGTGAAGGAATATGTGTTTTTATACCCATCATGCATCACACGCCTATCAAATAGCCAAGGTCTACCAAGTAAAATATGACATGCATCCATAGGTATAACATCACACCATAATTCTTCCTCATAAGTTTTACCAATGCTAAATGATAACAAGGCTTGTTGTGTTACTTGAATCCCTTTACCATGATTTAGCCATTGAATCACATAAGGTTTAGGGTGAGGGACGGTTTTTATTTTCAGTTTGTCTATCATTACTTGTGAAGCTACATTGGTACAACTACCTCCATCAATAATCAAGGTACATACCTTACTACCAATGGTGCAACGAGTGTGAAAGATTGCCTCACGTTGCAAACTCCCTACTTTGCCAATCATATTGCTTAGTGTACGTCGAACCACCAAGCATTCTCCTTCATCGGGTCCAAGACACGCATAATCATCATGCTCCTCAAGGTTGTTGTCCACTTCAATTTCTAATTCGTCCTCCTCTTCATGCTCAATCAAAGTGACAATCCTTTTATTTGGACAATCACTAGCCAAATGTCTAAGGCCTTGACACCGAAAACATCTTCTTGGGGCTGGTTTTGGGTTGGAATTTTGGGTGTTTTGTGAAGGTGGTTTAGAAGTAGGCTGATTGGATGTGGGTTTGAAAGGTGGGAAATTTGATGTTTGCTTTTTTTAGGGAAATGAGGTTTGAGATGCAAAACGTGATGATTCACTTTTGCCTCTTGCTTTTTGTTGCTGCTCAATCTTATGTGCTAAGATAATGAGCTCTTCAAGGGTGGTGTAAGGGTGTAGTTCGGCCACATTGGCTATTTTTGGGTCAAGTCCTCCCAAAAAGCGCACCAATGTTTGAGGTTCATCTTCCTCTACTACACATTTCATGACAAATCCTTCAAATTCCCTAGCATATTCTTCTACTGATTTTGTACCTTGTTTGAGGTTGTGGAACTTGGAAAAGTTTTCTTGCACATAGTATGTGGGAAGAAACTTTTGTTTCAGCATCTTTTTCATCTTGGTCCACGATCTCACTTTCTCTTTGTCTTGCCTTTCCCTTTTGGCACACACACTAGCCCACCAAGTTGAGGCATATTTTCTTAACTTCAAGGCTACAATATTCACCTTTTTTTCTTCCGGTGTTTGCTTGTAATCAAACACTCTCTCCACCGTTCTAAGCCATTCTACAAACTCATCAGCATCGAGTTTGCCATCATACTCCGGGATGTCAGCTTTAATGTCATTATTAGGCCGTGACCTTTCTCTTTCATGAAAAGGTCTATCATTGTGATTGAAATTAGATTCACTCACTTCTTCATCACTATGATTGGGTGAACCCTCTTTTTGATGGCGCAACTTAGTAGAAAGATCTTTTAACTGACCTTGCAAATATTGCATTCGTTGCTCCATATCTTCTTTCTCTTGTGCAACCTTATTGACATATTCTTGCCAATTAGGGGGTGGGATGTCGGACATGGTTTGTGTTTGGGTATGTGTTTGGGGTATGTGTTTGGGTATTTGTTTGCTAGATACCCCTCCTTCTAGCGCCAAATGTTGTATATTTGGAGTAACACTCGAAATACACAAGGGATAAACCAAGGGATAGATAAGGCTAAAGAACCAAAGGCTTCTTAGATAAAGTCACACCACTAAGAAACGTTTTGGATTCCTAAGATCACAAGCCAACTAGTAACCTAAACTAGCTAACTAAGCAAAGGAAACGAAATTCCAAATCCAAGAATTTCAGGTTTTTGTTTCTAATCCAAGAAACGAATGTAAGACAAGTTTTTTTGTTTGAATAATCTGATTTTTTTCATTCACATTTGCTTGCTATTTATAGTAAACAAGCATCCTTAAGTACAAGCTAACTTAAGTGGCTGTTCAGCTCACTTGTTACACGCCTAAGCTAAAGCTAAGTACAAATCAGCTTTTGTTGTCTAGATACATTAATAAAAGAAGCCTTATTTAACTAGATACATCAAAGAGAAAATGGTGGCTTATAACCTCCAAATTAAGGCTGAAATAAAATCAGAATTAAGAGAGTGTAACTCCCCTTAATTCACGCCCATCCAAGCAGCAAGTTGGAGATGTATATCCTCCAATTTTCAAGCCCAAATTCAAACAGCAAAGAAGTGTAACTCCTCCTTGGTTCAAGCCTTGAAATTAGCTTGAATGTATGTGGACAAGGGTGTACTTGGACGCCCTTTAGTTGCTCCAAAAGCTGACTGAATTAAACAGCCAATTGAAGGCTGAAATTAAGGCTTAAGATGCTCCAATGTTGACTGATATCAACGGCCACTTGAAGGCTGAAGTTAAGGCTTGTAATGGCTTGTAATTCCTCTTTGAAAACTGATTGTAACTCCCAAGTCAAAGCTTTGAAATTCCTTGTAAAAGAATTTCGGATTCCAAGCTTAAATGGCTGCCATATTGATGTATCTTTGTACTTGTACTTTTGTGTGAATGTGACAATAGTTTTCGAACTAAAATCAGATAAAAAGAACTAAGAAAAAATATAACTAATTTGCAAACTTAAAATGATTAAAGTTTACAATTTATTCAAAGCATAAAAAGAACTAAAATAAACTAGTTAATAAGAACAACAAGAAATTCAAGGGGTTGAATATCTTGCTGCCCAAGGATAGAATGCATAGCACCAATACATGATGCTACGTCTTGAACCAAAGAAATGTCCATAACCAAGTTGTTAGGCTTGGCTACAACAATCGTTGAATGCATTTGACAATCATTTGATTCAAAAAGCTATGTTTGAATTTGTTTAACTTTCACTTGATTCAATTAGCTTTTTTGAACTCATTTGACTTTCTTTGAATTCAAAAAGCTTTGTTTGAATGTGTTTGAATTTCACTTGATTTAAATTAGCTTTGTTTGAATGTGGTTGACTTTCATTTGATTCAATTAGGTTTGTTAGAATGCCATTGACTTTCGTTTGATTCAATTAGGTTTATTAGAATGCCATTGACTTTCATTTTATTCAATTAGCTTTGTTGAATGCATATGACTTTCATTTGATTCAAAAAGCTTTGTTTGAATGTGTTTGACTTTCATTTTATTCAATTAGCATCGTTGAACACATTTGACAGTCATTTGATTCAAAAAGCTTTGTTTGAATTACCTAGACTTTCACTTGATTCAATTAGCTTTTTTGAATGAATTTAACTTTCATTTGATTTAAAATGCTTTGTTTAAATGTGTTTGACTTTCACTTGATTTAATTACTTTTTTTTAATTGCATTTGACTTTCAGTTGATTCAAAAAGATTTGTTTGAATGTGCTTGACTTTCATATGATTCAATTAGCATCGTTGAACGGATTTGACAATCATTTGATTCAAAAAGCTTTGTTTGACTTTCACTTGATTCAAATCGCTATTTTAAATGCATTTGAATTTCATTTGATTGAAAAAGCTTTGTTTGAATGTGTTTGATTTTTATTTGATTAAATAAGCATTGTTTGAATGTGATTGACTATCAATTGAATCAATTAGCTTTGTTTAATGCATTTGACTTTCATTTAATTCAAAAAGATTAGTTTGAATGTGTTTGACTTTTTTTGATTCAAATACCTTTGTTTGAATGATTTTGACTTTCACTTGATTTAAATACCTTTTTTGAATACGTTTGACTTTCATTTGATTCAAATAGCATTTCTTGAATGTGTTTGACTTTCATTTGGTTCAAATTGCTTTGTTTAAATGTGTTTGATTTTCATTTGATTCAATTAGCTTTGCTTGAATGTGGTTAACTTTCAATTGAGTCAATTTGCTTTGTTGAATGCATTTGACTTTCATTTGATTCAAAAAGTTTTGTTTGACTGTCATATGATTCAATTAGCCTCGTTGAATGCATTTGCCAATCATTTGATTCAAAAAGCTTTGCTTGAATTCTTTGGACTTTTACTTGATTCAATTAGCTTTTTCAAAAGCATTTGACTTTCATATGATTTAATTAGCTTTGTTTGAATGTCTTTGACTTTCATTTGATGCAATTAGCTTTGTCTGAATGTGTTTGACTTTCGTTTGATTTAATGATCTTTTTTGAATGCATTTGACTTTCATTTAATTCAGATAGCATTTTTTGAATGTGTTTGACTTTCACTTGATTCAAATAGCTTTGTTTGAATGTGTTTGCCTTCCATTGGATTTAATGAGCTTTGTTTGAAAGTGGTTGACTTTTAATAGATTCAATTTGATATGTTGAATGCATTTGACTTTCATTTGATTCAAAAAGATTTGTTTGAATGTGTTTGACTTTCATATGATTCAATTAGTACCGTTGAATGCATTTGACAATCATTTGATTCAAAAAGCTATGTTAGAATTTGTTTGACTTTCACTTGATTCAATTAGCTTTTTTGAACTCATTTGACTTTCTTTGGATTCGAAAAGCTTTGTTTGAATGTGTTTGAATTTCACTTGATTTAAATTAGCTTTGTTTGAATGTGGTTAATTTTCATTTTATTCAATTAGCTTTGTTTGAATGTGGTTGACTTTCATTTGATTCAATTAGGTTTGTTAGAATGCCATTGACTTTCGTTTGATTCAATTAGGTTTGTTAGAATGCCATTGACTTTCATTTGATTCAATTAGCTTTGTTGAATGCATATGACTTTTATTTGATTCAAAAAGCTTTATTTGAATGTGTTTGACTTTCATTTGATTCAATTAGCATCGTTGAACGCATTTGACAGTCATTTGATTCAAAAAGCTTTGTTTGAATTACCTAGACTTTCACTTGATTCAATTAGCTTTTTTGAATGAATTTAACATTCATTTGATATAAAAAGCTTTGTTTAAATGTGTTTGACTTTCACTTGATTTAATTACTTTTTTTAAATTGCATTTGACTCTCAGTTGATTCAAAAAGATTTGTTCGAATGTGCTTGACTTTCATATGATTCAATTAGCATCGTTGAACGGATTTGACAATCATTTGATTCAAAAAGCTTTGTTTGACTTTCACTTAATTCAAATCGCTATTTTGAATGCATTTGAATTTCATTTGATTGAAAAAGCTTTGTTTGAATGTGTTTGATTTTCATTTGATTAAATTAGCTTTGTTTGAATGTGATTGACTTTCATTTGAATCAATTAGCTTTGTTTAATGCATTTGACTTTCATTTAATTCAAAAAGCTTTGTTTGAATGTGTTTGACTTTAATTTGATTCAAATAGCTTTGTTTGAATGTTTTTTACTTTCACTTGATTTGACTACCTTTTTTGAATGCGTTTGACTTTCATTTGATTAAAATAGTATTTCTTGAATGTGTTTGACTTTCATTTGGTTCAAATAGCTTTGTTTAAATGTGTTTGACTTTCATTTGATTCAATTAGCTTTGCTTGAATGTGGTTAACTTTCAATTGAGTCAATTTGCTTTGTTGAATGCATTTGACTTTCATTTGATTCAAAAAGTTTTGTTTGACTGTCATATGATTCAATTAGCCTCGTTGAATGCATTTGACAATCATTTGATTCAAAAAGCTTTGTTTGAATTCTTTGGACTTTTACTTGATTCAATTAGCTTTTTTGAAAGCATTTGACTTTCATATGATTTAATTGGCTTTGTTTGAATGATTTTAACTTTCATTTGATGCAATTAGCTTTGTCTGAATGTGTTTGACTTTCGTTTGATTTAATTATCTTTTTTGAATGCATTTGACTTTCATTTTATTCAGATAGCATTGTTTGAATGTGTTTGACTTTCATTTGATTCAATTAGGTTTGTTAGAATGCCATTGACTTTCGTTTGATTCAATTAGTTTTATTAGAATGCCATTGACTTTCATTTGATTCAATTAGCTTTGTTGAATACATATGACTTTCATTTGATTCAAAAAGCTTTGTTTGAATGTGTTTGACTTTCATTTGATTCAATTAGCATCGTTGAACACATTTGACAGTCATTTGATTCAAAAAGCTTTGTTTGAATTACCTAGACTTTCACTTGATTCAATTATCTTTTTTGAATGAATTTAACTTTCATTTGATTTAAAAAGCTTTGTTTAATTGTGTTTGACTTTCACTTGATTTAATTACTTTTATTTAATTGCATTTGACTTTCAGTTGATTCAAAAAGATTTGTTTGAATGTGCTTGACCTTCATATGATTCAATTAGCATCGTTGAATGGATTTGACAATCATTTGACTCAAAAAGCTTTGTTTGATTTTCACTTGATTCAAATCGCTATTTTGAATGCATTTGAATTTCATTTGATTGAAAAAGCTTTGTTTGAATGTGTTTGATTTTCATTTGATTAAATTAGCTTTGTTTGAATGTGATTGACTTTCATTTGAATCAATTAGCTTTGTTTAATGCATTTGACTTTCATTTAATTCAAAAAGCTTTGTTTGAATGTGTTTGACTTTAATATGATTCAAATAGCTTTGTTTGAATGTTTTTGACTTTCACTTGATTTAAATACCTTTTTTGAATGCCTTTGTCTTTCATTTGATTCAAATAGCATTTCTTGAATGTGTTTGACTTTCATTTGGTTCAAATAGCTTTGTTTAAATGTGTTTGACTTTCATTTGATTCAATTAGCTTTGTTTGAATGTGGTTAACTTTCAATTGAGTCAATTTGCTTTGTTGAATGCATTTGACTTTCATTTGATTCAAAAAGTTTTGTTTGACTGCCATATGATTCAATTAACCTCGTTGAATGCATTTGATGTAAAACTAATAGATGAAATTAGTTTAAACAAGTTAATGAATCAAGCTTACGCAAAGGATTGATTTTAGTTTGGTGTTTAGGTACGTTTGTGTAGAATTTAGGTGTCGGTTTGTAAGGATTACTCACTTAACAAACAAGGATATGAAGGCAAGGATTTCTCACTCAACCTACTAAGTTCAAATTGTATGGAAGGATTACTCACTTGACTACTCAATCTCTTCAAGTCTAACTTGGTACAAAAACCGATTATTTCACAAACAAATAATCAGTTTTTAAGTTCAAGCAAAAGCTCTTTTTCATTCATCAAAATCTGATTACAAACTACAATTACATGCCTTTTATAAGCAACTAAAAGAACTAACAATCATTGCTTAACTTAAAGAAGCAAACTGATTTATTAAAGCTTTAAACAACGAAAATTAAACTAAGCCTAAATTACGTCTAAGTGCAGCAGCCTCTTAGTCTTCATATGCCCCTTAACGTCCTTATTAAACGCATGTAAATGAGCTAAACAAACAGCCACAAATTCAGCAAGAAAACCGTTGGAGGTGCATTTGTAACCCCCCCTTGATTCACGCCCCTTTCATTATTCATGCATTGAAGTTTCTCCTTGAGTTCCTCTCAACTGAAATGGCTGTTCAAAATGCTACAATTAACGTGCTTAATGAGCAATTAAGCAAGTAAATCCATGATTAAAACCAAACGGACCATGGGCAGCAAAAGAATCCAAGGTTTGGTCTTCAAATGATTTCGCAAGTATCACTTCTTTGGATGAACTGTAACTTGGACTTGTGCTTGGACTTGGATGAAAACTGTGACTAGGACTAATAGGACTTTCGTGATTTGCGTCATCCTCCCCTTCTTCGAAAGGAGTTGTCCTCAACTCGTCATCTTCTAAATAAGGAGCTAGGTCACCAATATTGAAAGTTGATGAAACTCCAAATTGCCCTCCAAGATTAACTTTGTATGCATTATCATTGATCCTTTCCATGATTTGAAAAGGACCCTCTGCCCTTGGCATCAACTTGTGCTTTCGTTGCTTAGGGAACCTTTCTTTTCGAAGAAAAATCCAAACAAGATCACCCACTTCGAATTTTCTCACATTGCTCAAGTGTTTGTTTGCTTGCTTCTTGTAGGACTCGTTAGCTTTCTCAATGTTCTTCCTAACTTCTTTATGAACATTCATCATGAACTCAACATGCTCCTTGGCTGTCCCATGAACAAATTTGTCCTTAGGAATTGCAATGTAATCAATAGGAACATAAGGATTGACCCCATAAACAATTTCGAATGGTGAGTATTTCGTGGTTTTACTTGGAGTTCTATTGTAAGCAAATTCAGCATGAGCTAGCTTTAGATCCCAATCTTTCCCTCCTTTGTTCACTAAGGCACGAAGCAATGTTCCAAGAACTCTATTCACCACCTCAGTTTGACCATCCGTTTGTGGATGATGGCTAGTTGAAAAAAGCAGCTTGGTACCCACGAGCCTCCATAATGACTTACAAAAATGGCTCACAAACTTTGTATCACGATCTGAAACAATGGTTCTAGGCAAACCATGTAACTTAGCCACCTCCTTGAAAAAACGTTGAGCCACGTTATAAGCATCATCCACCTTTTTACAAGCAATGAAATGGGCCATCTTCGAAAAACGATCAACAACCACCATGATTGAATCTTTTCCACGAGCTGTTCTAGGCAAGGCCATGATGAAATCCATACTCAAATCCTCCCAAGGTCTTTCGGGAATTGGCAAAGGCTTGTATTCACCTCTATGAAAGGTCATTTTAGCCCTTTGACAAGTAGAACATCTAGCTAGGATTTGGTGCACGTTAGCTAGCATCTTTGGCCAATAAAAGTGACTTTGCAAGATCTCTAGGGTCTTTTGAATACCCATATGACCAGCAAGGCCTCCTCCATGAGCTTCCCTTATCAATAAGTCACGAATTGCCCCTTTAGGAACACAAAGTTTGTTTCCTTTGAAAAGAAAACCGTCCACCATCACAAATTGACAATTTACTCCATGTTTGCAAGCCTCAATGATTTCCATAAGTTCATGGTCATCTTTGTAAGCTTCTTTCATAATTTCAAAACCAAGGACCTTAGCCTCCTTGATTCCAAGAAGAGTATGCCTCCTTGACAATGCATCAGCCTCAATGTTGGCTTTCCCTTGCTTATATTTTGTAGCAAAGTTGAATGATTGTAAGAATTCTACCCACTTAGCATGCGTAGCATTCAATTTTTTTTGGCCATGTATGAACCTCAAAGACTCATGATCCGAATGCAAGATGAATGGTTGTGGCCTCAAATAATGTGACCAATGATCTAAGGCTCGAACCATGGCATAAAATTCTTTGTCATAAGTGGAATAGTTCAATTTCCCTTGGCTCAATTTCTCACTAAAGTAGGCAATGGGTTTTTTTTCTTTGATTAGGACAGCCCCTATTCCCTTCTCACTTGCATCACACTCAACTTCAAAGGGTTTCATAAAATCAGGTAAGGCTAAAACAGGTGCCTCACACATTTTTTTTTTCACTAGTTCAAACGCCTCTTGGGCTTGAGGGTTCCATTGGAAGGTTCCTTTCTTTGTACACTCGGTGATAGGAGCCATGAGGGTACTAAAGTTCTTAATGAACCTTCTATAGAAAGAGGTTAGTCCATGAAATGAACGAACTTCAGTTATGGTTTTGGGATAGGCACGAAGCAATGGCTTCTATTTTGCTTGGATCCACCTTGATTCCATCACCTGAAACAATGTAACCAAGAAAAACAATTTCGGTTAGTAAAAAATGACACTTCTCCAACTTCCCATACAATTTTTTCTCCCTCAAAGTTCTAAAGATTTCTTCCAAGTGCCTCAAATGATCTTCCTCATGTGTACTATAGATGAGAATATCATCTAAGTAAACAACTACAAACCTCCCCAAAAAAGGTCTCAACATCTCATTCATAAGCCTCATGAAAGTACTTGGGGCATTTGTTAAACCAAATGGCATAACAAGCCATTCATACAACCCATGCTTGGTTTTAAAAGCTGTTTTCCACTCATCACCCTCCCTCATACGAATTTGGTGATACCCACTTCTCAAATCAATTTTTGAAAACACTCTAGCCCCACTCAACTCATCCAACATATCATCAAGCCTAGGTATGGGAAACCTATACTTAATGGTTATATTGTTCACAGCCCTACTACCAATACACATCCTCCATGTTCCATCTTTTTTAGGCACTAACAAGGTAGGAACAGCACAAGGACTCATAGACTCTCTCACATAACCCATTTGCATCAACTCCTCAATTTGTTTTTGCAACTCTTTAGTTTCCATGGGATTACATCTATAAGGTGGTTTGTTAGGAAGGGGTGCTCCCGGAATTAGGTCAATTTGATGTTCTATCCCACGAATGGGAGGTAATCCTAAAGGCAACTCATTAGGAAAAACATCCTCATAAGCTTTGACTAATTCGGCCAACCTAGGGTTTTGTTGAACAAACCCTTCATGCTCCTCCTTAGACAACAACAAAAACACCTCATCTTCCTTCTCTAAGGTCTTTTCGAATTCTTTGAAAGAAAGTAACAAGATTTCCTTTCTTTTGGGCTCTTTTTGTGGTGTTTGTGGTGGTGGGAGTTGTGTTTGGGAATTTTTTTTTTTGTGGTGGTAAAGGATGCAACACTTTCTTTCTGCCTTGGTGGGTGATAGTATAGGTATTAGTTAGACCATCATGGATTGATTTTCTATCACTTTGCCATGGTATTCCTAATAAAACGTGACATGCATCCATAGGAATTGTTTCGGGGTTTTCTGATGTCCTGCGGGAGAGTTACAATTCCGAGACTGGAACCGGACGCCTGTACCTGCAAAATAACGGAGACTCCTGAGAGCTCCGCCTCCAACGGTCAAGTTAGTACCTGATTAAGGAGTAATTAATACAGAAATTAAAGTAATAAGGTCTCTCTAGGTGAGAGTATTTAATGTAGGTAATCTGCTTTGCTAGCGAGATCAGCCGGTTATTAGTGTGTTCCGTAGATTATTCGGTCCCTGATTAATGAGGATTAATCGAGTATTTATAGCCTTGGGAAGCGTGCAACTCTCTAGGTTTAAGGTAAACCTAGGGCCGAACGGGCTTCTAGACTGAAATGGGCCTTGATGGCCGGTTGTCCCATTTGGCATGGGTGGACACGTGGCGTGTCTTAAGTGGTCCGTGGAGGACGCGTGGCGGAACCTGGTTGGTCCACTTGTCAAACGGCGCTTGGTGGATAAAAATCCCCTAATCATTTGCCCCTCACAGGTGGCACGCGACTGGTCACGTGTCGCCTGTGACAGGCGTCGCACGGTGACAGGCGACGGCCCGTTACAGGTGTCACCTTGCAGACGGCCGGGAGACTCTCCCGCCCAAATTTGAATTCGGAAGCGACCCTTCGCCTTCTCATTTTGCCTATAAAAGGAAGTGCTGACTTCGGTCATTTTCACATTTGAGAATTTTTGCGAGAACATTCGGACCCCTGAACTTGCTCTGACATTTTCGGACTTTTTCTGCCTACCGCCTGTTCTGACAAGCCGACTGACCCGAACTTTCAGGACTTCATCAACTGTCATCCGTTCAGGTAACTCAGTTCTCTTACTCTTAATTTTCTTTTTATTTTTTGAAATGGCACCATGGAAGCACACGACACGCCCTAAGTTAGTGATCAGCCGGTCACCGGGGACGGCTGAATCTAGGACTAGGAGTGCCGCCTGCCCTTTTCTGGACCCATCTTTGCCCTTTATACAAAGTCCAACTGAATCTGTGTCTATGCAGAACGTGATGGCCAGAACAAAAAAGACTGCTAGAATATCAAACTCAGACGGCTCCTCCCAAAGGGTACTCCTTAGCGAAACATCTGACCAGGCGCCAGATGTGGAACGAGGCGACTGTCAAGCTGACAGTTCTGAGAGAGGGACCAAGGTGTTCCCTTCTCATCTAACCGTGGACATGTCTAATTTACCTTCTGCTCCTTCTAAGGGAGAGGAGGCGGGCCCCTCTAGGAGAGGGGAGGAGTCGTCCTCTTCGGACTCGTCAGGGGACGAGTCCGATTCCAGCTCTTCTGACCATAGTTCTTCTGACTCAGAAGAAAAACATAACCGCCTACAAGAGGCGAGAAGTTCCCATGCAGTGGAGAAGGGGGATAATTGGGCAGAGCCGTCCGCCTCTTACAGAGAGGAAAACACCCCCTACTACTGCAGGGTGCCCCGGGGCCGAATCGCAACCATGCGAGACAACGTGGCGAGCTTTATTGCTAACCACAAAATGGGCCCGGAGTATTTACTGTTTGTGCCGGATCCAGAAGATACTGTCGTCTGGCCGGCTGGTACCAGCTATGGTGACGGCTGTTTTGGCTGCTATGTGGCGGCCATCAAAGCTGGTCTGCGCTTCCCATTACATCCGGCTGTTCAGCGGATTTTAGATGGGTATGATCTGGGGTTATGGCAGTTAGCCCCCAACTCTTGGGTAAACGTACTCGGCTATGTGGCCGGGTGCGAACTGAACGGGGTGGAGCCAAGTTTTGAGGCTTTCGCCCACATGAACTATCTCAGCCGGACCCCTAAGTCGGGAGGTACCGGCTGGTATCAACTAACAAGCCACAGGGGTTACCTCATGACGAGAGGTAAGGCAAACAAATGGAAGGATTGGCGGAACACCTTCCTTATTATCGAGAGTTCAGACACGGAGCTGAACAAACGTTTTAACAAGTGGAACAGGGATCCGCCTCTTCTTGCAGGCGGCCGCAGCATGCCGCCTGTTCCCCCAAAGGCTAAAAGAGAGATCCTAGACAAAGGACTCTTCAAAGTAGAGACTAGGGTGAACTCTACTTCAGGGGTACGAGAGCAAGTACCCCTACACTGCGTCCCGAGCTTCAAGTGGCTCTATGATGAGTACTTCTTGGCCGCCTGTGGCCTCGGCAGTCGGTGCTCTAGAGGTAGCCGGCCTGACGAATACTCTGTTTTCTCACGCCTTGTTTACTTGGGATTTTTACTAACTTTGCTGTTTATTTCTTTCAGCCGACGCCATGAGTAAAATAACAGCATCTAAGACTGCGGCAGCCATGCTGCGGGTTTCGCTAATGAAGCAGTCGTACGCCGACTCCCCCAGCAAGGAGGCACCCTTGGTAAGCTTTAAAAACTCTTCCCCTTTAAGTTGTATTATGCATATACTAACTCTTTTTGTTTTCAGTCTGGCACTCCAAGGGCTTCTTCCTCGCAACAGCCGGACCCCAAGGCCCGGAGAACGACTGTTGCAAGCTCTCCTGGGTCTTCCAGGAAAACAGTGGCGGCTGAGAAGCAGCCGGCCACTTCCTCAAAAACCCAGGCGGGGCCGCCTAGATGTATGGACACTTGCTTGTAAAAAACTCACTCTTGCTTCCTTCTTGATGAGGTCTAACTTGTTTTTCCTTTTGCTTAATGCAGCCGGCCCCCAGGGACTTGACTTGGTTGAGGTAGCCAAGTCAATGGTTAAAGTAGTTCCTCCCTCTGACAGGGAGGCGGTCAAGGGTGCCGGCACCCTTGACCTCGATGGAATTTCGGGGATCCTAGCTGAGGTATACCCTTTTGAAGTTCCAGGACGCCTGTTAACCCTTATGATTGGAAACTGACGCCTGTTTTTCTTTGTACTTAGGCCCTGCTCCGAGTCAACAGCCTTCGCAAGCCGATTGATCGGAAAAACAAAGAGGTAAAGGCCGCAAAGGCTATGGCCGCCTCCAGCTGTGATAAAGCAATGTTTCAAATTGCCCAAAATGAAGTACTGACCATTGATCTTCTTTATTATCAGGCGCAGGCGACCGCCGCTGTTCGGGCTCAGCTTGAGGCGGCCCAAAAGAAGGTTGACGAGCTGGAGGGGACCGTCACCAAATTTAAAGCCGAGCTGAAACCCCTTCGCCAGAAAATGCACTCTTACGAAGCCATGGAGAAATCTTTGGCTAACGTAAAAGAACGCCTGGTGAACCAGGAGAAGAGTCTTACCCAAGAGCTCTCGGACAAGGCAGAGCAAGAAAAACAAGAGCTCGTCCGGGAGATGGTGGAAGACTCCGCCCAAATCCAACGCATGACCTGGGAACGACTGTTCCCCAGTGCCGACTTTGCCTCATGGGAAAGAACGTACCGCCAGTGTTCGGAAATATATAATCAACAGATCCTGGCGGCTGCTGAAGAAGAGGCGATGGACGTTGCGTTGGAGGAGGAAGAGCCGGTTGTGGCGCTTGTGCCACTTGGGGGAAAGGCATCAAAAGATGATGCAGCAAAGGCCGAGTCCAGCAAGAAGAGTGCTGACCAGGCGGCTGCTGCTGATACTGAACTGCCCCCTTCTTAAGCTTTAAGTATATTTTTTCTTTTCACGGCCTGCGTGCCGTTTGCTTTGTAATTACCCGGCCAGGGGGCCGGGGTTTTGAATATTCTGCTGGTCTTTTATGGCCGGCTCATTTTAATCAAATTTTTTGTTTTTGTTCAAATTTGTCTAAGTATTTGAAATTTTCTCACTAGACAGACTGTTGTGTATGGCCGAACGTTAAGACAGGTACAAATAGTAAGTATGCCGCCTATGCCCCTGGACGACTGGTTGTCTGTTTCCAGGATAGATGATCAGTCGGCCATTTAATCAATCGGTATTCGAACTCTTTATTCAATTTGACCAAGTAAATAGAATTACCAAGTAGCCAAGGAATTTCAGTAGGAAAACAAGCGGCGGGTACCGGTTGTTTCCCTTTATTGCCAATGTTGGCCTCTAATTTGTTATTTGTTAACCTAGCAAGAGTATTGGTTGAGAGCCTTTGTTTATTAAAAACAAGTGGACGACTCGTACCTTTTAGGCTCAGTACTAAGTTTGAGTGACTATTAAGTTAACATAGGAGTTACTTAGTCTTCGTCACAATCTTGATTGAGTAGTAAAGGTATCAGGCGGCGTAGGCCGGCTAGACCCCTTGATTTACCAATGTTTGTTGGCTATTTACTCAATAGGTTATCCAGTAGGAATAGGGGTTCGAGTGCCCTTGTTTGTATAAAACAGGCGGACGACTCAAACTTTTTAGGTTCCATACCAAATTTGAAGGAGTGACTATGAGTTAACTTTGGAGTTACTCAGTCGCCGTCACTTTTGTTTGAGAAGTAGAGGTACCAGGCGGCATAGGCCGGCTAGACCCCTTGATTCGCCAATGTTTGTTGGCTATTAACTCAATAGGTACCCCCTGCATTTATCCCAAGTAATACAGGCGGTCATCTGACTCAGATGTCAACTGCTACCACTGGTTTGGTTAGTGATAGAGTTATCCTTGTCTCAAAAACGGCTACGTGGTTGCCCTTTGGGACAGTCGTATAGGTGCCGTGTAATTAGTTTATAGAACAATGTTCCACCCAAAAGGGAGCTGCTCTCTGCGACGAATTTCATCCGAATGGATGCCGCCGGACGCCTGCTATAATGTTGGGACAGGTCGGATTAGTTTTTAAAAGTTAGATCAGTTGACTAGGCGCCTGGTCTGATCATTCGGCCGGTGGCCTTGGTAAGTTCTTGGTGAACGTAGGTGCTAAGTCAAAGAAGGGTAGCCGCCTGTTAGGCACAGGGTCGGCCAGGCCCTAATCTTTTTAGCTAAGTATTGTGAGTAAAATACTCAATGGAGAGTAGCCGACTGTAAAGGTACAGACGGCATGCCCCTCTGATGATAGAGTGAAAAAAACTCAATGGAGAGTAGCCGACTGTAAAGGAACAGACGGCATGCCCCTCTGAAGATAGAGTGAAAAAACTCAATGGAGAGTAGCCGACTGTAAAGGTACAGACGGCATGCCCCTCTGAAGATAGAGTGAAAAAAACTCAATGGAGAGTAGCCGACTGTAAAGGTACAGACGGCATGCCCCTCTGAAGATAGAGTGAAAACTCAATGGAGAGTAGCCGACTGTAAAGGTACAGACGGCATGCCCCTCGTAATACAAAATTGAATAGTAAGTGCCAACTTTTTTAAGTAGCTCTTTACTTTACATCATTCAAAAGAAATATTTCTTAAGGTTATCTACATTCCAAGTTCGAGGCAACGGTTGTCCGTCTGGTGTTTCCAGACGGTAGGTACCGTCCCTGACTTCCGCATAGATTCGGTAGGGTCCTTCCCAGTTGGGAGTTAGTTTGCCAGACTCGTTAGCCCTACCAACTGCTTCCATTTTTCTAAGTACAAAGTCCCCTACTTTGAGTGGACGCCTGTGCACTTTTTTGTTGTATGATCTAGTCATTCTCAGGCGGTAGATTTCATGGCGCAAAACAGCATTGCCCCTCTTTTCAGGAAGTGAGTCTAATGCCAGGCGCATAGCTTCCCAGTTTGCCTCTTCGTCATATAGCATTACTCGAAGAGTCGGCTCGTAGTGTTCTATTGGAAGAACAGCTTCTGCACCATAAGTTAGGAGGAATGGAGTTTCTCCAGTCGCCCCTTTTTCAGTCGTCCTAATGGCCCAAAGAACATGTGGTAGTTCATCTGCCCATAGGCCGCCTGCTCGTTCAACTTTTTTCTTGAGACCGTCTGAGATGATTTTATTAAAGGCTTCTACCTGGCCGTTTGCTTGTGGACGGCCGACAGATGCAAAGTAATGTCCAATTCCTTGGTCTCCCAACCAGCTTTTGAGAACAGGCGTCTCAAATTGGGGACCATTATCAAAAACCATAGACATGGGAACCCCGAACCGAGTGATGACGTTTTTCCAAATGAATGAAATTACATCTTTCGTCTTGATTCCCTTTACAGCCTCCGCCTCTACCCATTTAGTGAAGTAGTCAACGGCAACAAGTATATACCTTCTGCCGCCTGTAGCAGGCGTATATGGACCCAGAATGTCCATGCCCCACTTAGCAAACGGTAGTGGGCTGTGAATAGTAGTGAGGTCAGTAGCCGGACGGTGAATTAATTTGCCAAACCTTTGGCACTTGTCACATTTTTTCACCATCTCCATTGCATCTGCTTCCAAAGTAGGCCAAAAGTAGCCCTGCCGCCTTGCCCTTTGAGCAAGCATCCTACCACCTATATGGGAAGCACAGAAACCAGAGTGAAGATCATCTAGTATCTCTCGTCCCTTTTCAGGAGTAACACACTTTAAGAAAGGTTGAAGGTGCCCCCTCTTGTGCAGTTCCCCCTGTATCATTTCAAAACAGGAGGCTCGTTTTTTCAGTGATGCCGCCTGTTGAGGATCATCCGGCAGTGTACCGTTTGTCAGATATGCCCTGATTGAATCCATCCAGGTTGAGCTTCTGTCTAGAATTCCAATAGGATTTTCCTCGATGCTTCTCTTCTCCATTACTTCCCAAAACACAGTTCGAGGAGTATCGGAGGAGGCGGATGATGCTAATTTCGAGAGTGCATCTGCCTGGTTGTTTTCTGATCTCGGTACTTGGATCAGATGGAAATCCTCAAGGGAGCCGACTGCTTGTCGGACCGCCTGTAAATATTTGATCATGGCCGGATGTGTTGCTTCGTATTCGCCATTGTACTGACTCACTATCAGTTGTGAATCAGAACAGGCGTCTATTTTCCTTCGCTGCATCATCTGTATCGGAACTGTCGGCCTGTTGATTCTTTTTGGCCGACTGCTTTTTTGAGGAAGTATTCCCCGTAGATTTCTTGACATAAGTGTCAAGATCACCTTGATCAGCCAAGCGGTCTAGGTACCGCATGAGACTAATGCAGTCGTTGGTGTGATGACCAATGTCGTCATGATAAGCACAGATTTTGTCTTGGTTCCGGTTGCTCGCAGAACCCTTCATGGGGAGCGGTTTCTCAATTGAGAGCCGTCCCTTTATTTCTTTTAGGATAAACTGATTATCCTTGTTAAACACATACTTTGGGGAGTATGGTTTGAATTCCTTTTTCTTCTTGGCCGGCTGTTTAGAGGAATCAGCCGCCCAGACCCCTTTTCTTTTTTCATCTTTGTTGGACGACTGTTTCTGTCGTCCTTCTCTATTGTCGAACCTCTTCCCGTCCGACTGTTTCATTGTACACAGATCAGTCGCCTGTATATAGGCTTCTGCTTCAATCAAGGCCTCTTGAAGAGTCGCCACCCTTTTTCGAACTAAATCAAATTTGAAGGTAGACCCGTCTTTGAGACCTCTAAAAAAGTCAGTATAAGCTACCTCATCCGATAACCCTTGAATCTGTATTCTCATCAGGTTGAACCGCCTGATGTAGGAACGAAGCCCCTCCTTTTCACCCTGCTGAATTGTTCCCAAATCAAGGGTCGTTTTCTTCGCAGGGATGTTCATTGCAAAGTTGGAGGCAAATAAGTAAGCAAGCGTCCTGAAACTGTTTACACAACCAGTCGGCAGGTTGCCGAACCATTGCTGTGCAATTCCCTTGAGAGTTGCTGGGAAACACTTGCACCAAGTGGGATCATCCAACCCTTGAAGGTACATCAGGTTGGTGAATGCCATCAGATGGTCTTCCGGGTTAGTAGTGCCATCATAGGCGCCTACTAAAACATTTTTTACTTTGGCCGGCTGAGCGGCTTCAGTAATTTCCTTGGAGAAGGCCGACGGCTGTTCACCAAGTCTAAGCAGCCGTAGCTGCCAGTCCATAGGTTGGACGTTTTTTTGCTGCAGGTCCACCAAATGGAGGTGGCTGCATAAAATATTGTTGTTGCGGCACAAATGGCAAATTTGGTACCGCCTGCGCACTATGAAAGCCAGACTGTCGGGAGGTGCCGCCTGACTGACTCTCATGGTACGACTGAGTTGGCCTCATCGAGGCATTTCGCAAACTGTCCTGAAAATTTGAAGTAGAAGCCGACTCTGATAATCGGTCACTCTTCTTCTGCTCTAGCAGGTGCCGAGCATCTGTGAACGTTTGCTTTGACCCATCCGCCTGAATATGACGAACCGGTTTCCTATTTCCCGTAGGATAACGGAGTTTTGTGAAATCAAGAGCAGACGGCTCCCGCTTCTTAGATTTAGGATGGGGAGTCGCCTCTCGCCCTTGAACTGGCTTCCTCTTCAGTGAAGTGAAAGGTTTTTTTGGCCGCCTGCTCTTTGACTGAAGCAGGCGGTTTTTTGTTGATCAACTCTTGGATCTCTCCCTTGAATCCCCTCATGAAGGTCATGAGTTCGTTCCTTGTGATGGGAGCAGACCCATCAGTCGGCTGTTGCCGAGCAAGCGGTGCGCCTGCTGGCTCGCTTCCTGTTTGAAGATACTCCCGTTCCCTTATTTCAGTATGACGGGTACGGCGGGCCCTTAGGGTCCCGTCTGGAGCTGTATGAGTTTCAACTTCAAATTCACTTTCGGTATCATGGTCCGACTGAACTTGAGGGTCGTCTAGGGGACGCCTCTCTTCTGGGGTCGGTACAGACTTGGATGCCATCTCTGAAGTACTCTCCCCACAGACGGCGCCAAATGTTTCGGGGTTTTCTGATGTCCTGCGGGAGAGTTACAATTCCGAGACTGGAACCGGACGCCTGTACCTGCAAAATAACGGAGACTCCTGAGAGCTCCGCCTCCAACGGTCAAGTTAGTACCTGATTAAGGAGTAATTAATACAGAAATTAAAGTAATAAGGTCTCTCTAGGTGAGAGTATTTAATGTAGGTAATCTGCTTTGCTAGCGAGATCAGCCGGTTATTAGTGTGTTCCGTAGATTATTCGGTCCCTGATTAATGAGGATTAATCGAGTATTTATAGCCTTGGGAAGCGTGCAACTCTCTAGGTTTAAGGTAAACCTAGGGCCGAACGGGCTTCTAGACTGAAATGGGCCTTGATGGCCGGTTGTCCCATTTGGCATGGTGGACACGTGGCGTGTCTTAAGTGGTCCGTGGAGGACGCGTGGCGGAACCTGGTTGGTC
>NW_018745648.1:0-65456 GCF_001683475.1 Chenopodium quinoa
AAATTCATTCAATCAAAGCTTTTTGAATCAAATGAAGGTCAAATGCATTCAACATAGCTATCAAATGAAAGTCAAATGGATTCTACAAAGCTATTTAAATGAAATGAAAGTCAAACGTATTCAAACAAAGCTAATTGAATCAAATGAAATTCTAATACATTCTACAAAGCTAATAGAATCAAATAAAAGTCAAACACATTCAAACAAAGCATTTTGAATCAAATGAAAGTCAAATGCATTCAACAAAGCTAATTAGATCAAAATGAAAGTCAAATGCATTTAACAAAGCTAATTAAATCAAATGAAAGTAAAAACATTCAAACAAGCTAATTGATTCAAATGAAAGTCAAAACACATTCAAACAAAGCTTTTTGAATCATATGAAAGTCAAACGCATTCCACAAAGCTAATTGAATCAAATGAATGTCAAACAAATTCAAACTAAGCTAATTGAATCAAATGAAAGTCTAATGCTTTCTACAAAGCTAATTGAATCAAATAAAGTCAAACACATTCAAACAAACCTTTTTGAATCAAATGAAAGTCAAATGCATTCATCAAAGCTAATTGAATCAAATGAAAGTCAAATGCATTCTACAAAGCTAATTAAATCAAATGAAAGTAAAACACATTCAAACAAAGCTAATTGATTCAAATAAAAGTCAAACAAATTCAAACAAAGCTTTTTGAATCATATGAAAGTCAAATGCATTTCACAAAGCTAATTGAATTAAATGAAAGTCAAAGGCATTCTACAAATTTTATTGAATCAATTGAAAGTGAAAAGCATTCAAACAAAGCTAATTGAATCAATTGAAAGTCAAACACATTCAAACAAAGCTAATTAAATCAAATTAAAGTCTAATGCATTCTACAAAGCTAATTAAATCAAATGAAAGTCAAACACATTCAAACAAAACGTTTTGAATCAAATGAAAGTCAAACAGATTCAAACAAAGCTTTTGAATCAAATGAAAGTCAAATGCATTCAACAAAGCTGATTGAATCAAATGAAAGTCAAATGCATTTTTAAAAAGCTAATTGAATCAAATGAAAGTCAAATGCATTTTTTAAAAAGCTAATTGAATCAAATGAAAGTCAAATGCATTTTTAAAAAGCTAATTGAATCAAATGAAAGTCAAACACATTCAAACAAATCTAATTGAATCAAATGAAAGTCTAATGCATTCCACAAAACTAATAGAATCAACTGAAAGTTAAATGCATTCTACAAAGCTAATTGAATTAAATGAAAGTCAAACTCATTCAAACAAAGCTAATTAAATCAAATGAAAGTCTAATGCATTCTACAAAGCAAATTGAATCAAATGAAAGTCAAATGGATTCTACAAGGCTCATTGAATGAAATGAAAACCAAACATATTCAAATAAAGCTAATTGAATCAAATGAAATTCTATTACATTATACAAAGCTTATAGAATCAAATGAAAGTTAAACACATTTAAACAAAGCTTTTTGAATCAATTGAAAGTCAAATGCATTCAACCAAGCTAATTGAATCAAATGAAAGTTAAACACATTCAAATCAAAGCTAATTGAATCAAATGAAAGTCTAATGCATTCTACAAAGCTAATTGAATAAAATAAAAGTCAAACACATTCAAACAAAGCTTTTTGAATCAAATGAAATTCAAATGCATTCATCAAAGCTAATTGAATCAAACGAAATTCAAATGCATTCTACAAATCTAATTAAATCAAATGAAAGTAAAACACATTCAAAAAAATCTAATTGATTCAAATGAAAGTCAAACACATTCAAACATAGCTTTTTGAATCATATGAAAGTCAAATGCATTTTTAAAAAGCTAATTGAATCAAATGAAAGTCAAATGCATTTTTAAAAAGCTAATTGAATCAAATGAAAGTCAAACACATTCAAACAAATCTAATTGAATCAAATGAAAGTCTAATGCATTCTACAAAACTATTTGAATCAAATAAAAGTCAAACACATTCAAACAAAGCTTTTTGAATCATATGAAAGTCAAATGCATTCAACAAAGCTAATTGAATCAACTGAAAGTTAAATGCATTCTACAAAGCTAATTGAATTAAATGAAAGTCAAACTCATTCAAACAGAGCTAATTAAATCAAATGAAAGTCTAATGCATTCTACAAAGCTAATTGAATCAAATTAAAGTCAAATGGATTCTACAAGGCTCATTGAATGAAATGAAACCAAACATATTCAAATAAAGCAAATTGAATCAAATGAAATTCTATTACATTATACAAAGCTTATAGAATCAAATGAAAGTTAAACACATTTAAACAAAGCTTTTTGAATCAATTGAAAGTCAAATGCATTCAACCAAGCTAATTGAATCAAATGAAAGTTAAACACATTCAAATCAAAGCTAATTGAATCAAATGAAAGTCTAATGCATTCTACAAAGCTAATTGAATAAAATGAAAGTCAAACACATTCAAACAAAGCTTTTTGAATCAAATGAAATTCAAATGCATTCATCAAAGCTAATTGAATCAAACGAAATTCAAATGCATTCTACAAAGCTAATTAAATCAAATGAAAGTAAAACACATTCAAAAAAATCTAATTGATTCAAATGAAAGTCAAACACATTCAAACATAGCTTTTTGAATCATATGAAAGTCAAATGCATTCCACAAATCTAATTGAATAAAATGAAATCAAATGCATTCTACAAAGCTAATTAAATCAAATGAAAGTAAAACACATTCAAACAAAGCTAATTGATTCAAATAAAAGTCAAACAAATTCAAACAAAGCTTTTTGAATCATATGAAAGTCAAATGCATTTCACAAAGCTAATTGAATTCATTGAAAGTCAAAGGCATTCTACAAAGTTTATTGAATCAATTGAAAGTGAAAAGCATTCAAACAAAGCTAATTGAATCAATTGAAAGTCAAACACATTCAAACAAAGCTAATTAAATCAAATTAAAGTCTAATGCATTCTACAAAGCTAATTAAATCAAATGAAAGTCAAACACATTCAAACAAAACGTTTTGAATCAAATGAAAGTCAAACAGATTCAAACAAAGCTTTTTGAATCAAATGAAAGTAAAATGCATTCAACAAAGCTGATTGAATCAAATCAAAGTCAAATGCATTTTTAAAAAGCTAATTGAATCAAATGAAGTCAAAGCATTAAAAAGCTAATTGAATCAAATGAAAGTCAAACACATTCAAACAAATCTAATTGAATCAAATGAAAGTCTAATGCATTCTACAAAACTATTTGAATCAAATAAAAGTCAAACACATTCAAACAAAGCTTTTTGAATCATATGAAAGTCAAATGCATTCACAAAGCTAATTGAATAAAATGAAAGTCTAATGCTTTCTACAAAGCTAATTGAATCAAATGAAAGTCAAACTCATTCAAACAAAGCTAATTAAATCAAATGAAAGTGTAATGCATTCTACAAAGCTAATTGAATCAAATGAAAGTCAAATGGATTCTACAAGGCTCATTGAATGAAATGAAAACCAGACATATTCAAATAAAGCTTATTGAATCAAATGAAATTATATTATATTATACAAAGCTTATAGAATCAAATGAAAGTTAAACACATTTAAACAAAGCTTTTTGAATCTAATGAAAGTCAAATGCATTCAACCAAGCTAATTGAATCAAATGAAAGTTAAACACATTCAAACAAAGCTAATTGAATCAAATGAAAGTCTAATGCATTCTACAAAGCTAATTGAATAAAATGAAAGTCAAACACATTCAAACAAAGCTTTTTGAATCTAATGAAATTCAAATGCATTCATGAAAGCTAATTGAATCAAACGAAAGTCAAATGCATTCTACAAAGCTAATTAAATCAAATGAAAGTAAAACACATTCAAACAAAGCTAATTGATTCAAATGAAAGTCAAACACATTCAAACATAGCTTTTAGAATCATATGAAAGTCAAATGCATTCACAAATCTAATTGAATCAAATGAAAGTCAAATGCATTCTACTAAGCGAAATGAATAAAATAAAAGTCAAATGCATTCAAACAAAGCTTTTTCAATCAAATGAAGGTCAAATGCATTCAACAAATCTATCAAATGAAAGTCAAATGGATTCTACAAAGCTAATTAAATGAAATGAAAGTCAAACGTATTCAAACAAAGCTAATTGAATCAAATGGAATTCTAATACATTCTACAAAGCTAATAGAATCAAATAAAAGTCAAAAAAATTCAAACAAATCATTTTGAATCAAATGACAGTTAAATGCTTTCAACAAAGCTAATTGAATAAAATGAAAGTCAAACACATTCAATCAAAGTTATATGAATCAAATGAAAGTCTAATGCATTCTACAAAGCTAATTGAATCAAATGAAAGTCAAACACTTTCAAACAAAGCTTTTTGAATCAAATGAAAGTTAAATGCATTCATCAAAGCTAATTAGATCAAATGAAAGTCAAATGCATTTAACAAAGCTAATTAAATCAAATGAAAGTAAAACACATTCAAACAAAGCTAATTCATTCAAATGAAAGTCAAACACATTCGAACAAAGCTTTTTGAATCATATGAAAGTCAAATGCATTCCACAAAGCTAATTGAATCAAATGAAAGTCAAACAAATTCAAACTAAGCTAATTGAATCAAATGAAAGTCTAATGCTTTCTACAAAGCTAATTGAATCAAATAAAGTCAAACACATTCAAACAAACCTTTTTGAATCAAATGAAAGTCAAATGCATTCATCAAAGCTAATTTAATCAAATGAAAGTCAAATGCATTCTACAAAGCTAATTAAATCAAATGAAAGTAAACACATTCAAATAAAGCTAATTGATTCAAATAAAAGTCAAACACATTCAAACAAAGCTTTTTGAATCATATGAAAGTCAAATGCATTCCACAAAGCTAATTGAATCAAATGAAAGTCAAACAAATTTAAACTAAGCTAATTAAATTAAATGAAAGTCTAATGCTTTCTACAAAGCTAATTGAATCAAATGAAAGTCAAACTCATTCAAACAAAGCTAATTAAATCAAATGAAAGTCTAATGCATTCTACAAAGCTAATTGAATTAAATGAAAGTCAAATGGATTCTACAAGGCTCATTGAATGAAATGAAAACCAAACATTTTCAAATAAAGCTAATTGAATCAAATGAAATTCTATTACATTATACAAAGCTTATAGAATCAAATGAAAGTTAAACACATTTAAACAAAGCTTTTTGAATCAATTGAAAGTCAAATGCATTCAACCAAGCTAATTGAATCAAATGAAAGTTAAACACATTCAAATCAAAGCTAATTGAATCAAATGAAAGTCTAATGCATTCTACAAAGCTAATTGAATAAAATGAAAGTCAAACACATTCAAACAAAGCTTTTTGAATCAAATGAAATTCAACTGCATTCATCAAAGCTAATTGAATCAAACGAAATTCAAATGCATTCTACAAAGCTAATTAAATCAAATGAAAGTAAAACACATTCAAAAAAATCTAATTGATTCAAATGAAAGTCAAACACATTCAAACATAGCTTTTTGAATCATATGAAAGTCAAATGCATTCCACAAATCTAATTGAATCAAATGAAAGTCAAATGCATTCAACAAAGCGAAATGAATAAAATAAAAGTCAAATTCAGTCAAACAAAGCTTTTTGAATCAAATGAAGGTCAAATGCATTCAACAAAGCTATCAAATGAAAGTCAAATGGATTCTACAAAGCTAATTAAATGAAATGAAAGTCAAACGTATTCAAACAAAGCTAATTGAATCAAATGAAATTCTAATACATTCTACAAAGCTAATAGAATCAAATAAAAGTCAAACACATTCAAACAAAGCATTTTGAATCAAATGAAAGTCAAATGCATTCAACAAAGCTAATTGAATAAAATGAAAGTCAAACACATTCAATCAAAGCTAATTGAATCAAATGAAAGTCTAATGCATTCTACAAAGCTAATTGAATCAAATGAAAGTCAAACACATTCAAACAAAGCTTTTTGAATCAAATGAAAGTCAAATGCATTCATCAAAGCTAATTAGATCAAATGAAAGTCAAATGCATTTAACAAAGCTAATTAAATCAAATGAAAGTAAAACACATTCAAACAAAGCTAATTGATTCAAATGAAAGTCAAACACATTCAAACAAAGCTTTTTGAATCATATGAAAGTCAAATGCATTCCACAAAGCTAATTGAATCAAATGAAAGTCAAACAAATTCAAACTAAGCTAATTGAATCAAATGAAAGTTTAATGCTTTCTACAAAGCTAATTGAATCAAATAAAGTCAAACACATTCAAACAAACCTTTTTGAATCAAGTGAAAGTCAAATGCATTCAACAAAGCTAATTGAATCCAATGAAAGTCAAATGCATTCTACAAAGCTAATTAAATCAAATGAAAGTAAAACACATTCAAACAAAGCTAATTGATTCAAATAAAAGTCAAACACATTCAAACAAAGCTTTTTGAATCATATGAAAGTCAAATGCATTCCACAAAGCTAATTGAATTAAATGAAAGTCAAATGCATTCTACAAAGCGAAATGAATAAAATAAAAGTCAAATTCATTCAAAACAAAGCTTTTTGAATCAAATGAAGGTCAAATGCATTCAACAAAGCTATCAAATGAAAGTTAAATGGATTCTACAAAGCTAATTAAATGAAATGAAAGTCAAACGTATTCAAACAAAGCTAATTGAATCAAATGAAATTCTAATACATTCTAAAAGCTAATTGAATCAAATAAAAGTCAAACACATTCAAACAAAGAATTTTGAATCAAATGAAAGTCAAATGCATTCAACAAAGCTAATTGAATAAAAGAAAGTCAAACACATTCAATCAAAGCTAATTGAATCAAATAAAAGTCTAATGCATTCTACAAAGCTAATTGAATCAAATAAAGTCAAACACATTCAAACAAACCTTTTTGAATCAAATGAAAGTCAAATGCATTCATCAAAGCTAATTGAATCAAATGAAAGTCAAATGCATTCTACAAAGCTAATTAAATCAAATGAAAGTAAAACACATTCAAACAAAGCTAATTGATTCAAATGAAAGTCAAACACATTCAAACATAGCTTTTTGAATCATATGAAAGTCAAATGCATTCACAAATCTAATTGAATCAAATGAAAGTCAAATGCATTCTACAAAGCGAAATGAATAAAATAAAAGTCAAATTCATTCAAACAAACTTTTTGAATCAAATGAAGGTCAAATGCATTCAACAAAGCTATCAAATGAAAGTCAAATGGATTCTACAAAGCTACTTAAATGAAATGAAAGTCAAACGTATTCAAAAAAGCTAATTGAATCAAATGAAATTCTAATACATTCTACAAAGCTAATAGAATCAAATAAAAGTCAAACACATTCAAACAAAGCATATTGAATCAAATGAAAGTCAAATGCATTCAACAAAGCTAATTGAATCAAATGAAAGTCAAACACATTTAATCAAAGCTAATTGAAGCAAATAAAAGTCTAATGCATTCTACAAAGCTAATTGAATCAAATGAAAGTCAAACACATTCAAACAAAGCGTTTTGAATCAAATGAAAGTCAAATGCATTCATCAAAGCTAATTAGATCAAATTAAAGTCAAATGCATTTAACAAAGCTAATTAAATCAAATAAAAGTAAAACACATTCAACAAAGCTAATTGATTCAAATGAAAATCAAACACATTCAAACAAAGCTTTTTGAATCATATGAAAGTCAAATGCATTCAACAAAGCTAATTGAATAAAATGAAAGTCAAACACATTCAATCAAAGCTAATTGAATCAAATGAAAGTCTAATGCATTCTACAAAGCTAATTGAATCAAATGAAAGTCAAACACATTCAAACAAAGCTTTTTGAATCAAATGAAAGTCAAATGCATTCATCAAAGCTAATTAGATCAAATGAAAGTCAAATGCATTTAACAAAGCTAATTAAATCAAATGAAAGTAAAACACATTCAAACAAAGCTAATTGATTCAAATGAAAGTCAAACACATTCAAACATAGCTTTTTGAATCATATGAAAGTCAAATGCATTCCACAAATCTAATCGAATCAAATGAAAGTCAAATGCATTCTACAAAGCGAAATGAATAAAAAAAAAGTCAAATTCATTCAAACAAAGCTTTTTGAATCAAATGAAGGTCAAATGCATTCAACAAAGCTATCAAATGAAAGTTAAATGGATTCTACAAAGCTAATTAAATGAAATGAAAGTCAAACGTATTCAAACAAAGCTAATTGAATCAAATGAAATTCAATACATTCTACAAAGCTAATTGAATCAAATAAAAGTCAAACACATTCAAACAAAGAATTTTGAATCAAATGAAAGTCAAATGCATTCAACAAAGCTAATTGAATCAAATGAAATTCTAATACATTCTACAAAGCTAATTGAATCAGATAAAAGTCAAACACATTCAAACAAAGAATTTTGAATCAAATGAAAGTCAAATGCATTCAACAAAGCTAATTGAATAAAATGAAAGTCAAACACATTCAATCAAAGCTAATTGATTCAAACGAAAGTCAAATGCATTCTACAAAGCTAATTAAATCAAATGAAAGAAAAACACATTCAAACAAAGCTAATTGATTCAAATGAAAGTCAAACACATTCAAACATAGCTTTTTGAATCATATGAAAGTCAAATGCATTCCACAAATCTAATTGAATCAAATGAAAGTCAAATGCATTCTACAAAGCGAAATGAATAAAATAAAAGTCAAATTCATTCAAACAAAGCTTTTTGAATCAAATGAAGGTCAAATGCATTCAACAAAGCTATCAAATGAAAGTAAAATGGATTCTACAAAGCTAATTAAATGACATGAAAGTCAAACGTATTCAAACAAAGCTAATTGAATCAAATGAAATTCTAATACATTCTACAAAGCTAATAGAATCAAATAAAAGTCAAACACATTCAAACAAAGCATATTGAATCAAATGAAAGTCAAATGCATTCAACAAAGCTAATTGAATCAAATGAAAGTCAAACACATTTAATCAAAGCTAATTGAAGCAAATGAAAGTCTAATGCATTCTACAAAGCTAATTGAATCAAATGAAAGTCAAACACATTCAAACAAAGCTTTTGAATCAAATGAAAGTCAAATGCATTCATCAAAGCTAATTAGATCAAATTAAAGTCAAATGCATTTAACAAAGCTAATTAAATCAACTGAAAGTAAAACACATTCAAACAAAGCTAATTGATTCAAATGAAAGTCAAACACATTCAAACATAGCTTTTTGAATCATATGAAAGTCAAATGCATTCCACAAATCTAATTGAATCAAATGAAAGTCAAATGCATTCTACAAAGCGAAATGAATAAAATAAAAGTCAAATTCATTCAAACAAAGCTTTTTGAATCAAATGAAGGTCAAATGCATTCAACAAAGCTATCAAATGAAAGTAAAATGGATTCTACAAAGCTAATTAAATGACATGAAAGTCAAACGTATTCAAACAAAGCTAATTGAATCAAATGAAATTCTAATACATTCTACAAAGCTAATAGAATCAAATAAAAGTCAAACACATTCAAACAAAGCATATTGAATCAAATGAAAGTCAAATGCATTCAACAAAGCTAATTGAATCAAATGAAAGTCAAACACATTTAATCAAAGCTAATTGAAGCAAATGAAAGTCTAATGCATTCTACAAAGCTAATTGAATCAAATGAAAGTCAAACACATTCAAAAAAGCGTTTTGAATCAAATGAAAGTCAAATGCATTCATCAAAGCTAATTAGATCAAATGAAAGTCAAATGCATTTAACAAAGCTAATTAAATCAAATGAAAGTAAAACACATTCAAACAAAGCTAATTGATTCAAATGAAAATCAAACACATTCAAACAAAGCTTTTTGAATCATATGAAAGTCAAATGCATTCAACAAAGCTAATTGAATAAAATGAAAGTCAAACACATTCAATCAAAGCTAATTGAATCAAATGAAAGTCTAATGCATTCTACAAAGCTAATTGAATCAAATGAAAGTCAAACACATTCAAACAAAGCTTTTTGAATCAAATGAAAGTCAAATGCATTCATCAAAGCTAATTAGATCAAATGAAAGTCAAATGCATTTAACAAAGCTAATTAAATCAAATGAAAGTAAAACACATTCAAACAAAGCTAATTGATTCAAATGAAAGTCAAACACATTCAAACATAGCTTTTTGAATCATATGAAAGTCAAATGCATTCCACAAATCTAATTGAATCAAATGAAAGTCAAATGCATTCTACAAAGCGAAATGAATAAAATAAAAGTCAAATTCATTCAAACAAAGCTTTTTGAATCAAATGAAGGTCAAATGCATTCAACAAAGCTATCAAATGAAAGTTAAATGGATTCTACAAAGCTAATTAAATGAAATGAAAGTCAAACGTTCAAACAAAGCTAATTGAATCAAATGAAATTCTAATACATTCTACAAAGCTAATTGAATCAAATAAAAGTCAAACACATTCAAACAAGAATTTTTGAATCAAATGAAAGTCAAATGCATTCAACAAAGCTAATTGAATCAAATGAAATTCTAATACATTCTACAAAGCTAATTGAATCAGATAAAAGTCAAACACATTCAAACAAAGAATTTTGAATCAAATGAAAGTCAAATGCATTCAACAAAGCTAATTGAATAAAATGAAAGTCAAACACATTCAATCAAAGCTAATTGATTCAAACGAAAGTCAAATGCATTCTACAAAGCTAATTAAATCAAATGAAAGAAAAACACATTCAAACAAAGCTAATTGATTCAAATGAAAGTCAAACACATTCAAACATAGCTTTTTGAATCATATGAAAGTCAAATGCATTCCACAAATCTAATTGAATCAAATGAAAGTCAAATGCATTCTACAAAGCGAAATGAATAAAATAAAAGTCAAATTCATTCAAACAAAGCTTTTTGAATCAAATGAAGGTCAAATGCATTCAACAAAGCTATCTAATGAAAGTCAAATGGATTCTACAAAGCTAATTAAATGAAATGAAAGTCAAACGTATTCAAACAAAGCTAATTGAATCAAATGAAATTCTAATATATTCTACAAAGCTAATAGAATCAAATAAAAGTCAAACACATTCAAACAAAGCATTTTGAATCAAATTTAAGTCAAATGCATTCAACTAAGCTAATTGAATAAAATGAAAGTCAAACACATTCAATCAAAGCTAATTGAATCAAATGAAAGTCTAATGCATTCTACAAAGCTAATTGAATCAAATGAAAGTCAAACACATTCAAACAAAGCTTTTTGAATCAAATGAAAGTCAAATGCATTCATCAAAGCTAATTAGATCAAATGAAAGTCAAATGCATTTAACAAAGCTAATTAAATCAAATAAAAGTAAAACACATTCAAACAAAGCTAATTGATTCAAATGAAAATCAAACACATTCAAACAAAGCTTTTTGAATCATATGAAAGTCAAATGCATTCAACAAAGCTAATTGAATAAAATGAAAGTCAAACACATTCAATCAAAGCTAATTGAATCAAATGAAAGTCTAATGCATTCTACAAAGCTAATTGAATCAAATAAAGTCAAACACATTCAAACAAACCTTTTTGAATCAAATGAAAGTCAAATGCATTCATCAAAGCTAATTGAATCAAATGAAAGTCAAATGCATTCTACAAAGCTAATTAAATCAAATGAAAGTAAAACACATTCAAACAAAGCTAATTGATTCAAATAAAGTCAAACACATTCAAACATAGCTTTTTGAATCTTATGAAAGTCAAATGCATTCCACAAATCTAATTGAATCAAATGAAAGTCAAATGCATTCTACAAAGCGAAATGAATAAAATAAAAGTCAAATTCATTCAAACAAAGCTTTTTGAATCAAATGAAGGTCAAATGCATTCAACAAAGCTATCAAATGAAAGTTAAATGGATTCTACAAAGCGAAATGAATAAATAAAAGTCAAATTCATTCAAACAAGCTTTTTGAATCAAATGAAGGTCAAATGCATTCAACAAAGCTATCAAATGAAAGTCTAATGGATTCTACAAAGCTAATTAAATGAAATGAAAGTCAAACGTATTCAACAAAGCTAATTGAATCAAATGAAATTCTAATACATTCTACAAAGCTAATAGAATCAAATAAAAGTCAAACTCATTCAAACAAAGCATTTTGAATCAAGTGAAAGTCAAATGCATTCAACAAAGCTAATTGAATAAAATGAAAGTCAAACACATTCAATCAAAGATAATTGAATCAAATGAAAGTCTAATGCATTCTACAAAGCTAATTGAATCAAATGAAAGTCAAACACATTCAAACAAAGCTAATTGATTCAAATGAAAGTCAAACACATTCAAACATAGCTTTTTGAATCATATGAAAGTCAAATGCATTCCACAAATCTAATTGAATCAAATGAAAGTCAAATGCATTCTACAAAGCGAAATGAATAAAATAAAAGTCAAAATTCATTCAAACAAAGCTTTTTGAATCAAATGAAGGTCAAATGCATTCAACAAAGCTATCAAATAAAAGTTAAATGGATTCTACAAAGCTAATTAAATGAAAAAGTCAAACGTATTCAAACAAAGCTAATTGAATCAAATGAAATTCTAATACATTCTACAAAGCTAATTGAATCAAATAAAAGTCAAACACATTCAAACAAACCTTTTTGAATCAAATGAAAGTCAAATGCATTCAACAAAGCTAATTGAATAAAAAGAAAGTCAAACACATTCAATCAAAGCTAATTGAATCAAATGAAAGTCTAAATTCTACAAAGCTAATTGAATCAAATAAAGTCAAACACATTCAAACAAATTTTGAATCAAATGAAAGTCAAATGCATTCATCAAAGCTAATTGAATCAAATGAAAGTCAAATGCATTCTACAAAGCTAATTAAATCAAATGAAAGTAAAACACATTCAAACAAAGCTTATTGATTCAAATGAAAGTCAAACACATTCAAACATAGCTTTTTTGAATCATATGAAAGTCAAATGCATTCCACAATCTAATTGAATCAAATGAAAGGCAAATGCATTCTACAAAGCAAAATGAATAAAATAAAAGTCAAATTCATTCAAACAAAGCTTTTTGAATCAAATGAAGGTCAAATGCATTCAACAAAGCTATCAAATGAAAGTCAAATGGATTCTACAAAGCGAAATGAATAAAATAACAGTCAAATTCATTCAAACAAGCTTTTTGAATCAAATGAAGGTCAAATGCATTCAACAAAGCTATCAAATGAAAGTCTAAATTCTACAAAGCTAATTAAATGAAATGAAAGTCAAACGTATTCAAACAAAGCTAATTGAATCAAATGAAATTCTAATACATTCTACAAAGATAATAGAATCAAATAAAAGTCAAACTCATTCAAACAAAGCATTTTGAATCAATGAAAGTCAAATGCATTCAACAAAGCTAATTGAATAAAATGAAAGTCAAACACATTCAATCAAAGATAATTGAATCAAATGAAAGTCTAATGCATTCTACAAAGCTAATTGAATGAAATGAAAGTCAAACACATTCAAACAAAGCTAATTGATTCAAATGAAAGTCAAACACATTCAAACATAGCTTTTTGAATCATATGAAAGTCAAATGCATTCCACAAATCTAATTGAATCAAATGAAAGTCAAATGCATTCTACAAAGCGAAATGAATAAAATAAAAGTCAAATTCATTCAAACAAAGCTTTTTGAATCAAATGAAGGTCAAATGCATTCAACAAAGCTATCAAATGAAAGTTAAATGGATTCTACAAAGCTAATTAAATGAAATGAAAGTCAAACGTATTCAAACAAAGCTAATTGAATCAAATGAAATTCTAATACATTATACAAAGCTAAAAGAATCTAATAAAAGTCAAACACATTCAAACAAAGCATTTTGAATCAAATGAAAGTCAAATGCATTCAACAAAGCTAATTGAATAAAAAGAAAGTCAAACACATTCAATCAAAGCTAATTGAATCAAATGAAAGTCTAATGCATTCTACAAAGCTAATTGAATCAAATAAAGTCAAACACATTCAAACAAACCTTTTTGAATCAAATGAAAGTCAAATGCATTCATCAAAGCTAATTGAATCAAATGAAAGTCAAACACATTCAATCAAAGCTAATTGAATCAAATGAAAGTCTAATGCATTCTACAAAGCTAATTGATTCAAATGAAAGTCAAACACATTCAAACATAGCTTTTTGAATCATATGAAAGTCAAATGCATTCCACAAATCTAATTGAATCAAATGAAAGCAAATGCATTCTACAAAGCAAAATGAATAAAATAAAAGTCAAATTCATTCAAACAAAGCTTTTTGAATCAAATGAAGGTCAAATGCATTCAACAAAGCTATCAAATGAAAGTCAAATGGATTCTACAAAGCGAAATGAATAAAATAAAGTCAAATTCATTCAAACAAGCTTTTTGAATCAAATGAAGGTCAAATGCATTCAACAAAGCTATCAAATGAAAGTCTAATAGATTCTACAAAGCTAATTAAATGAAATGAAAGTCAAACGTATTCAAACAAAGCTAATTGAATCAAATGAAATTCTAATACATTCTACAAAGCTAATAGAATCAAATAAAAGTCAAACTCATTCAAACAAAGCATTTTGAATCAAGTGAAAGTCAAATGCATTCAACAAAGCTAATTGAATAAAATGAAAGTCAAACACATTCAATCAAAGATAATTGAATCAAATGAAAGTCTAATGCATTCTACAAAGCTAATTGAATGAAATGAAAGTCAAACACATTCAAACAAAGCTTTTTGAATCATATGAAAGTCAAATGCATTCCACAAATCTAATTGAATCAAATGAAAGTCAAATGCATTCTACAAAGCGAAATGAATAAAATAAAAGTCAAATTCATTCAAACAAAGCTTTTTGAATCAAATGAAGGTCAAATGCATTCAACAAAGCTATCAAATGAAAGTTAAATGGATTCTACAAAGCTAATTAAATGAAATGAAAGTCAAACGTATTCAAACAAAGCTAATGAATCAAATGAAATTCTAATACATTCTACAAAGCTAATTGAATCAAATAAAAGTCAAACACATTCAAACAAAGAATTTTGAATCAAATGAAAGTCAAATGCATTCAACAAAGCTAATTGAATAAAAAGAAAGTCAAACACATTCAATCAAAGCTAATTGAATCAAATGAAAGTCTAATGCATTCTACAAAGCTAATTGAATCAAATAAAGTCAAACACATTCAACAAACCTTTTTGAATCAAATGAAAGTCAAATGCATTCATCAAAGCTAATTGAATCAAATGAAAGTCAAATGCATTCTACAAAGCTAATTAAATCAAATGAAAGTAAAACACATTCAAACAAAGCTAATTGATTCAAATGAAAGTCAAACACATTCAAACATAGCTTTTTGAATCATATGAAAGTCAAATGCATTCCACAAATCTAATTGAATCAAATGAAAGCATTCTACAAAGCAAAATGAATAAAATAAAAGTCAAATTCATTCAAACAAAGCTTTTTGAATCAAATCAAATGCATTCAACAAAGCTAAATGAAAGTCAAATGCATTCTACAAAGCGAAATGAATAAAATAAAAGTCAAATTCATTCAAACAAAGCTTTTTAATCAAATGAAGGTCAAATGCATTCAACAAAGCTATCAAATGAAAGTCTAATGGATTCTACAAAGCTAATTAAATGAAATGAAAGTCAAATGTATTCAAACAAAGCTAATTGAATCAAATGAAATTCTAATACATTCTACAAAGCTAATTGAATCAAATAAAAGTCAAACTCATTCAAACAAAGCATTTTGAATCAATGAAAGTCAAATGCATTCACAAAGCTAATTGAATAAAATGAAAGTCAAACACATTCAATCAAAGCTAATTGAATCAAATGAAAGTCTAATGCATTCTACAAAGCTAATAGAATCAAATAAAAGTCAAACTCATTCAAACAAAGCTTTTGAATCAAATGAAATTCAAATGCATTCATCAAAGCTAATTGAATCAAACGAAAGTCAAATGCATTCTACAAAGCTAATTAAATCAAATGAAAGTAAAACACATTCAAACAAAGTTAATTGATTCAATGAAAGTCAAACACATTCAAACATAGCTTTTTGAATCATATGAAAGTCAAATGCATTCCACAAATCTAATTGAATCAAATGAAAGTCAAATGCATTCTACAAAGCGAAATGAATAAAATAAAAGTCAAATTCATTCAAACAAAGCTTTGAATCAAATGAAGGTCAAATGCATTCAACCAAGCTAATTGAATCAAATGAAAGTTAAACACATTCAAACAAAGCTAATTGAATCAAATGAAAGTCTAATGCATTCTACAAAGCTAATTGAATAAAATGAAAGTCAAACACATTCAAACAAAGCTTTTTGAATCAAATGAAATTCAAATGCATTCATCAAAGCTAATTGAATCAAACGAAAGTCAAATGCATTCTACAAAGCTAATTAAATCAAATGAAAGTAAAACACATTCAAACAAAACCTAATTGATTCAAATGAAAGTCAAACACATTCAAACATAGCAAGTCAAATGCATTCCACAAAGCTAATTGAATCAAATGAAAGTCAAACATTCAAAGCTAATTGAATCAAATGAAAGTCTAATTCTACAAAGCTAATGAATCAAATAAAGTCAAACACATTCAAACAATTGAATCAAATGAAAGTCAAACAGATTCAACAAAGCTTTTGAATCAAATGAAAGTCAAATGCATTCAACAAAGCTGATTGAATCAATGAAAGTCAAATGCATTTTAAAAAGCTAATTGAATCAAATGAAAGTCAAATGCATTTTAAAAAGCAAATGAAAGTCAAACACATTCAAACAAATCTAATTGAATCAAATGAAAGTCTAATGCATTCTACAAAACTAATTGAATCAAATTCAAACACATTCAATCAAAGATAATTGAATCAAATGAAAGTCTAATGCATTCTACAAAGCTAATTGAATCAAATGAAAGTCAAACACATTCAAACAAAGCTAATTGATTCAAATGAAAGTCAAACACATTCAAACATAGCTTTTTGAGTCATATGAAAGTCAAATGCATTCCACAAATCTAATTGAATCAAATGAAGTCAAATGCATTCTACAAAGCGAAATGAATAAAATAAAAGTCAAATTCATTCAAACAAAAGCTTTTTGAATCAAATGAAGGTCAAATGCATTCAACAAAGCTATCAAATGAAAGTCTAATGGATTCACAAAGCTAATTAAATGAAATGAAAGTCAAACGTATTCAACCAAAGCTAATTGAATCAAATGAAATTCTAATACATTCTACAAAGCTAATAGAATCAAATAAAAGTCAAACACATTCAAACAAAGCATTTTGAATCAAATGAAAGTCAAAATGCATTCAAAAAAAGCTAAATTGAATAAAATGAAAGTCTAACACATGATTCCAATCAAAGCTAATTGAATCAAATGAAAGTCTAATGCATTCTACAAAGCTAATTGTATCAAATGAAAAGTCAAACACATTCAAACAAAGCTTTTTGAATCAAATGAAAGTCAAATGCATTCATCAAAGCTAATTAGATCAAATGAAAGTCAAATGCATTTAACAAAGCTAATTAAATCAAATGAATGTAAAACATATTCAAACAAAGCTAATTGATTCAAATGAAAGTCAAACACATTCAAACAAAGCTTTTTGAATCATATGAAAGTCAAATGCATTCAACAAAGCTAATTGATATAAAATGTAAAGTCAAACACATTCAATCAAAGCTAATTGAATCAAAATGAAAAGCTAATGCATTTCTACAAAGCTAATTGAATCAAATGAAAGTCAATACACATTCAAACAAAGCTTTTTGAATCAAATGAAAGTCAAATGCATTCATCAAAGCTAATTAGATCAAATGAAAGTCAAATGCATTTAACAAAGCTAATTAAATCAAATGAAAGTAAAACACATTCAAACAAAGCTAATTGATTCAAAATGAAAGTCAAACACATTCAAACATAGCTTTTGGAATCATATGAAAGTCAAATGCATTCCACAAATCTAATTGAATCAAATGAAAGTCAAATGCATTCTACAAAGCGAAATGAATAAATAAAAGTCAAATTCATTCAAACAAAGCTTTTTGAATCAAATGAAGTCAAATGCATTCAACAAAGCTATCAAATGAAAGTTAAATGGATTCTACAAAGCTAATTAAATGAAATGAAAGTCAAACGTATTCAAACAAAGCTAATTGAATCAAATGAAATTCTAATACATTCTACAAAGCTAATAGAATCAAATAAAAGTCAAACACATTCAAACAAAGCATTTTGAATCAAATGAAAGTCAAATGCATTCAACAAAGCTAATTGAATAAAATGAAAGTCAAACACATTCAATCAAACTAATTGAATCAAATGAAAGTCTAATGCATTCTACAAAGCTAATTGAATCAAATAAAGTCAAAACACATTCAAACAAACCTTTTTTTGAATCAAATGAAAGTCAAATGCATTCATCAAAGCTAATTGAATCAAATGAAAGTCAAATGCATTCTACAAAGCTAATTAAATCAAATGAAAGTAAAACACATTCAAACAAAGGCTAATTGATTCAAATGAAAGTCAAACACATTCAAACAAAGCTTTTTGAATCATATGAAAGTCAAATGCATTCCAGCAAAGCTAAAATTAAATTAAATAAAAGAATCAAAGAAAAAGCATTCAACAAAGCTTTATTGGATTCCAATTATGAAATAGTCAAATGATTCAAACAAAGCTAATTGAATCAATAATGAAAGTCTAGAACACATTCAACAACAGAAAAAAAAAAAAAAAAAGCTAATTATGAAATTTTCAAATGTCAAGAAGTCTAATGCATTCTACAAAGCTAATTAAATCAAATGAAAGTCAAACACATTAAAAAAAGCTATTGAATCAAATGAAAGTCTAATGCATTAAACAAAGCTATTGAATCAAATGAAAGTCAAACACATTCAAACAAAGCTTTTTGAATCAAATGAAAGTCAAATGCATTCATCAAAGCTAATTAGATCAAATGAAAGTCAAATGCATTTAACAAAGCTAATTAAATCAAATGAAAGTAAAACACATTCAAACAAAGCTAATTGATTCAAATGAAAGTCAAACACATTCAAACAAAGCTTTTGAATATATGAAAGTCAAATGCATTCAACAAAGCTAATTATATAAAATGAAAGTCAAATCACATTAAACAAAGCTAATTGAATCAAATGAAAGTCAAACTGCATTCAACAAAGCTAATTAGAATCAAATGAAAGTCAAATGACATTCTACAAAAGCAATTGAATCAAATGAAAGTCAAATGCATTCATAACAAAGCTCATTGAAATGCAAATGAAAATCAAACATATCAACAAAGCATAATCAAACGAAATTAAATTCACAAAGCTAATAAATGAAAGAAAGTCAAACATTCAAACAAAGCTAATTGAATCAAATGAAATTCAAATACATTCACAAACTAATTAATCAAATAAAAGTCAAACACATTCAAACAAAGCTAATTGAATCAAATGAAAGTCAAATGCATTCAACAAACTAATTGAATAAAATGAAAGTCAAACATTCAAACAAAGCTTTTTGAATCAATGAAAGTCAAACATCATTCAATCAAAGCTAATTGAATCAAATGAAAGTCTAATGCATTTTACAAAGCTAATTAAATCAAATGAAAGTCAAACACATTCAAACAAAGCAATGTTTGATTCAAATGGAAAGTCAAACACATTCACAACATAGCTTTTTGAATCATATGAAAGTCAAATGCATTCCACAAATCTAATTGAAATCAAATGAAAGTCAAATGCATTCTACAAAGCGAAATGAATAAAATAAAAGTCAAATTCATTCAAACAAAAGCTTTTTGAATCAAATGAAGGTCAAATGCATTCAACAAAGCTATCAAATGAAAGTCAAATGGATTCTACAAAGCTAATTAAATGAAATGAAATCAAACGTATTCAAACAAAGCTAATTGAACCAAACGAGATTCTAATACATCTACAAAGCTAATTAGAATCAAATAAAAGTCAAACACATTCAAACAAAGCATTTTGAATCAAATGAAAGTCAAATGCATTCAACAAAACTAATTGAATAAAATGAAAGTCAAACACATTCAATCAAAGCTAATTGAATCAAATGAAAGTCTAATGCATTCTACAAATCTAATTGAATCGAAATAAAGTCAAACACATTCAAACAAACCTTTTTGAATCAAATGAAAGTCAAATGCATTCATCAACGGTAATTGAATCAAATGAAAGTCAAATGCATTCTACAAAGCTAATTAAATCAAATGAAAGTAAAACACATTCAAACAAAGCTAATGATTCAAATGAAAGTCAAACACATTCAAACATAGCTTTTTGAATCATATGAAAGCAAATGCATTCCACAAATCTAATTGAATCAAATGAATGTCAAATGCATTCTACAAAGCGAAATGAATAAAATAAAAGTCAAATTCATTCAAACAAAGCTTTTTGAATCAAATGAAGGTCAAATGCATTCAACAAAGCTATCAAATGAAAGTCAAATGGATTCTACAAAGCTAATTAAATTGAAATGAAAGTCAAACGTATTTAAACAAAGCTAATTGAATCAAAATGAGATTCTAATACATTCTACAAAGCTAATAGAATCAAATAAAAGTCAAAACACATTCAAACAAAGCATTTTGAATCAAATGAAAGTCAAATGCATTCAACAAAGCTAATTGAATAAAATGAAAGTCAAACACATTCAATCAAAGCTAATTGAATCAAATGAAAGTCTAATGCATTCTACAAAGCTAATTGAATCAAATGAAATTCAAACACATTCCAAACAAAGCTAATTGATTCAAATGAAAGTCAAACACATTCAAACATAGCTTTTGTAAATCATATGAAAGTCAAATTGCATTCCACAAATCTAATTGAATCAAATGACAAGCTTCAAATAGCATGATCTACAAAGCAGCAAATCAATTTGAAATAAAATGAAAGTCAAAACACAATGAATCAATCAAAAAAGCTAATTGAATCAAAATACAAGCAATTGTAAAGTCTAATGCATCATAGTCTATCCACAAAGCTAATTGAATCAAATGAAAGTCAAACACATTCAAACAAAGCTTTTTGAATCAAATGAAAGTCAAATGCATTCATCAAAGCTAATTAGATCAAATGAAAGTCAAAATGCATTTAACAAAGCTAATTAAATCAAATGAAAGTTAAAACACATTCAAACAAAGCTAATGGATTCAAATGAAAGTCAAACACATTCAAACATAGCTTTTCGAATCATATGAAAGTCAAATGCATACCACAAATCTAATTGAATCAAATAAAAGTCAAATGCATTCTACAAAGCGAAATGAATAAAATAAAAGTCAAATTCATTCAAACAAAGCTTTTTGAATCAAATGAAGGTCAAATGCATTCAACAAAGCTATCAAATGAAAGTTTAAATGGATTCTACAAAGCTAATTAAATGAAATGAAAGTCAAACGTATTCAAACAAGCTAATTGAATCAAATGAAATTCTAATACATTCTACAAAGCTAATAGAATCAAATAAAAGTCAAACAATTCAAAACAAAGCATTTTGAATCAAATGAAAGTCAAATGCATTCAATAAAGCTAATAGAATAAAATGAAAGTCAAACATATTCAATCAAAGCTAATGAATCAAATGAAAGTCTAATGCATCTACAAAGCTAATTGAATCAAATGAAAGTCAAACACATTCAAACAAAGCTTTTTGAATCAAATGAAAGTCAAATGCATTCATCAAAGCTAATTAGATCAAATGAAAGTCAAATGCATTTAACAAAGCTAATTAAATCAAATGAAAGTAAAACACATTCAAACAAAGCTAATTGATTCAAATGGAAAGTTAAAACACATTCAAACAAAGCTTTTGAATCAAATGAAAGTCAAATGCATTCAACAAAGCTAATTGAATAAAATGAAAGTCAAACACATTCAATCCAAAGCTAATTGAATCAAATGAAAGTCTAATGCATTCTACAAAGCTAATTGAATCAAATGAAAGTCAAACACATTCAAACAAAGCTTTTTGAATCAAATGAAAGTCAAAATGCATTCATCAAAGCTAATTAGATCAAATGAAAGTCAAATGCATTTAACAAAGCTAATTAAATCAAATGAAAGTAAAAAACACAATTTCAAACAAAGCTAATGGATTCAAATGAAAGTCAAACACATTCAAACATAGCTTTTCTGAATCATATGAAAGTCAAATGCATATCACAAATCTAATTGAATCAAATAGAAAGTCAAATGCATTCTACAAAAGCGAAATGAATAAAATAAAAGTCAAATTCATTCAAACAAAGCTTTTGAAATCAAATTGAAGGTCAAATGCATTCAACAAAGCTATCAAATGAAATTAAATGGATTCTACAAAGCTAATTAAATGAAATGAAAGTCAAACGTATTCAAACAAAAGCTAATTGAATCAAATGAAATTCTAATACTTACAAAGCTAATTGAATCAAATAAAAGTCAAACACATTCAAACAAAGAATTTTGAATCAAATGAAAGTCAAATGCATTCAACAAAGCTAATTGAATAAAATGAAAGTCAAACACATTCAATCAAAGCTAATTGAATCAAATGAAAGTCTAATGCATTCTACAAAGCTAATTGAATCAAATAAAGTCATACACATTCAAACAAACCTTTTTGAATCAAATGAAAGTCAAATGCATTCATCAAAGGTAATTGAATCAAATGAAAGTCAAATGCATTCTACAAAGCTAATTAAATCAAATGAAAGTAAAACACATTTAAAACAAAAACTAATTGATTCAAATGAAAGTCAAACACATTCAAACATAGCTTTTTGAATCAATATGAAAGCAAATGCATTCCACAAATCTAATTGAATCAAATGAAAGTCAAATGCATTCTACAAAGCGAAATGAATAAAATAAAAGTCAAATTCATTCAAACAAAGCTTTTTGAATCAAATGAAGGTCAAATGCATTCAACAAAGCTATCAAATGAAGCAGATCTAAATGGATTCTAACAAAGCTAATTAAATGGAAATGAAAGTCAAACGTATTCCAAACAAAGCTAATTTGAATCAAATGAGAACATTCTAAATACATTCTACAAAGCTAATTGACATCAAACTAAAGGATGCTCAAACACATTCAAACAAAGATAATTTTGAATCAAAATGAAAAGTCAAATGCATTCAACACAAAAGCTAATTGAATAAAATGAAAGTCAAACACATTCAATCAAAGCTAATTGAATCAAATGAAAGTCTAATGCATTCTACAAAGCTAATTGAATCAAATAAAGTCAAACACATTCAAACAAACCTTTTTGAATCAAATGAAAGTCAAATGCATTCATCAAAGGTAATTGAATCAAATGAAAGTCAAATGCATTCTACAAAGCTAATTAAATCAAATGAAAGTACAACACATTTAAACAAAGCTAATTGATTCAAATGAAAGTCAAACACATTCAAACATAGCTTTTTGAATCATATGAAAGCAAATGCATTCCACAAATCTAATTGAATCAAATGAAAGTCAAATGCATTCTACAAAGCGAAATGAATAAAATAAAAGTCAAATTCATTCAAACAAAGCTTTTTGAATCAAATGAAGGTCAAATGCATTCAACAAAGCTATCAAATGAAAGTCAAATGGATTCTACAAAGCTAATTAAATGAAATGAAAGTCAAACGTATTTAAACAAAGCTAATTGAATCAAATGAGATTCTAATACATTCTACAAAGCTAATAGAATCAAATAAAAGTCAAACACATTCAAACAAAGCATTTTGAATCAAATGAAAGTCAAATGCATTCAACAAAGCTAATTGAATAAAATGAAAGTCAAACACATTCAATCAAAGCTAATTGAATCAAATGAAAGTCTAATGCATTCTACAAAGCTAATTGAATCAAATGTAATTCAAACACATTCAAACAAAGCTAATTGATTCAAATGAAAGTCAAACACATTCAAACAAAGCTTTTTGAATCATATGAAAGTCAAATGCATTCAACAAAGCTAATTGAATAAAATGAAAGTCAAACACATTCAATCAAAGCTAATTGAATCAAATGAAAGTCTAATGCATTCTACAAAGCTAATTGAATTAAATGAAAGTCAAACACATTCAAACAAAGCTTTTTGAATCAAATGAAAGTCAAATGCATTCATCAAAGCTAATTAGATCAAATGAAAGTCAAATGCATTTAACAAAGCTAATTAAATCAAATGAAAGTAAAACACATTCAAACAAAGCTAATTGATTCAAATGAAAGTCAAACACATTTAAACATAGCTTTTTGAATCATATGAAAGTCAAATGCATACCACAAATCTAATTGAATCAAATGAAAGTCAAATGCATTCTACAAAGCGAAATGAATAAAATAAAAGTCAAATTCATTCAAACAAAGCTTTTTGAATTCAAATGAAGGTCAAATGCATTCAACAAAGCTATCAAATGAAAGTTAAATGGATTCTACAAAGCTAATTAAATGAAATGAAAGTCAAACGTATTCAAACAAAGCTAATTGAATCAAATAAAAGTCAAACACATTCAAACAAAGAATTTTGAATCAAATGAAAGTCAAATGCATTCAACAAAGCTAATTGAATAAAATGAAAGTCAACACATTCAATCAAAGCTAATTGAATCAAATGAAAGTCTAATGCATTCTACAAAGCTAATTGAATCAAATAAAGTCAAACACATTCAAACAAACCTTTTTGAATCAAATGAAAGTCAAATGCATTCATCAAAGGTAATTGAATCAAATGAAAGTCAAATGCAATTTACAAAGCTAATTAAATCGAATGAAAGTAAAACACATTCATACAAAGCTAATTGATTCAAATGAAAGTCAAACACATTCAAACATAGCTTTTTGAATCATATGATAGTAAATGCATTCCACAAATCTAATTGAATCAAATGAAAGTCAAATGCATTCTACAAAGCGAAATGAATAAAATAAAAGTGAAATTCATTCAAACAAAGCTTTTTGAATCAAATGAAGGTCAAACGCATTCAACAAAGCTATCAAATGAAAGTCAAATGGATTTTACAAAGCTAATTAAATGAAATGAAAGTCAAATGTATTCAAACAAAGCTAATTGAATCAAATGAGATTCTAATACATTCTACAAAGCTAATAGAATCAAATAAAAGTCAAACACATTCAAACAAAGCATTTTGAATCAAATGAAAGTCAAATGCATTCAACAAAGCTAATTGAATAAAATGAAAGTCAAACACATTCAATCAAAGCTAATTGAATCAAATGAAAGTCTAATGCATTCTACAAAGCTAATTGAATCAAATGAAATTCAAACACATTCAAACAAAGCTAATTGATTCAAATGAAAGTCAAACACATTCAAACATAGCTTTTTGAATCATATGAAAGTCAAATGCATTCCACAAATCTAATTGAATCAAATGAAAGTCAAATGCATTCTACAAAGTGAAATGAATAAAATAAAAGTTAAATTCATTCAAACAAAGCTTTTTGAATCAAATGAAGGTCAAATGCATTCAACAAAGCTATCAAATGAAAGTTAAATGGATTCTACAAAGCTAATTAAATGAAAAGAAAGTCAAACGTATTCAAACAAGCTAATTGAATCAAATGAAATTCTTATACATTCTACAAAGCTAATAGAATCAAATAAAAGTCAAACACATTCAAACAAAGCATTTTGAATCAAATGAAAGTCAAATGCATTCAATAAAGCTAATTGAATAAAATGAAAGTCAAACATATTCAATCAAAGCTAATTGAATCAAATGAAAGTCTAATGCATTCTACAAAGCTAATTGAATCAAATGAAAGTCAAACACATTCAAACAAAGCTTTTTGAATCAAATGAAAGTCAAATGCATTCATCAAAGCTAATTAGATCAAATGAAAGTCAAATGCATTTAACAAAGCTAATTAAATCAAATGAAAGTAAAACACATTCAAACAAAGCTAATTGATTCAAATGAAAGTCAAACACATTCAAACAAAGCTTTTTGAATCAAATGAAAGTCAAATGCATTCAACAAAGCTAATTGAATAAAATGAAAGTCAAACACATTCAATCAAAGCTAATTGAATCAAATGAAAGTCTAATGCATTCTACAAAGCTAATTGAATCAAATGAAAGTCAAACACATTCAAACAAAGCTTTTTGAATCAAATGAAAGTCAAATGCATTCATCAAAGCTAATTAGATCAAATGAAAGTCAAATGCATTTAACAAAGCTAATTAAATCAAATGAAAGTAAAACACATTCAAACAAAGCTAATTGATTCAAATGAAAGTCAAACACATTCAAACATAGCTTTTTGAATCATATGAAAGTCAAATGCATACCACAAATCTAATTGAATCAAATAAAAGTCAAATGCATTCTACAAAGCGAAATGAATAAAATAAAAGTCAAATTCATTCAAACAAAGCTTTTTGAATCAAATGAAGGTCAAATGCATTCAACAAAGCTATCAAATGAAAGTTAAATGGATTCTACAAAGCTAATTAAATGAAATGAAAGTCAAACGTATTCATACAAAGCTAATTGAATCAAATGAAATTCTAATACATTCTACAAAGCTAATTGAATCAAATAAAAGTCAAACACATTCAAACAAAGCATTTTGAATCAAATGAAAGTCAAATGCATTCAACAAAGCTAATTGAATAAAATGAAAGTCAAACACATTCAATCAAAACTAATTGAATCAAATGAAAGTCTAATGCATTCTACAAAGCTAATTGAATCAAATAAAGTCAAACACATTCAAACCAACCTTTTTGAATCAAATGAAAGTTAAATGCATTCATCAAAGCTATTTAAATCAAATGAAAGTCAAATGCATTCTACAAAGCTAATTAAATCAAATGAAAGTAAAACACATTCAAACAAAGCTAATTGATTCAAATAAAAGTCAAACATATTCAAACAAAGCTTTTTGAATCATATGAAAGTCAAATGCATTCCACAAAGCTAATTGAATTAAATGAAAGTCAAAGGCATTCTACAAAGTTTATTGAATCAATTGAAAGTGAAATGCATTCAAACAAAGCTAATTGAATCAATTGAAAGTCGAACACATTCAAACAAAGCTAATTAAATCAAATTAAAGTCTAATGCATTCTACAAAGCTAATTAAATCAAAAGAAAGTCAAACACATTCAAACAAAACGTTTTGAATCAAATGAAAGTCAAACAGATTCAAACAAAGCTTTTTGAATCAAATGAAAGTCAAATGCATTCAACAAAGCTGATTGAATCAAATGAAAGTCAAATGCATTTTTAAAAAACTAATTGAATCAAATGAAAGTCAAATGCATTTTTAAAAAGCTAATTGAATCAAATGAAAGTCAAACACATTCTAACAAATCTAATTGAATCAAATAAAAGTCAAACACATTCAAACAAAGCTTTTTGAATCATATGAAAGTCAAATGCATTCAACAAAGCTAATTGAATCAAATGAAAGTTAAATGGATTCTACAAAGCTAATTGAATCAAATGAAAGTCAAACTCATTCAAACAAAGCTAATTAAATCAAATGAAAGTCTAATACATTCTACAAAGCTAATTGAATCAAATGAAAGTGAAATGGATTCTACAAGGCTCATTGAATGAAATGAAAACTAAACATATTCAAATAAAGCTAATTGAATCAAATGAAATTCTATTACATTATACAAAGCTTATAGAATCAAATGAAAGTTAAACACATTTAAACAAAGCTTTTTGAATCAAATGAAAGTCAAATGCATTCAACCAAGCTAATTGAATCAAATGAAAGTTAAACACATTCAAACAAAGCTAATTGAATCAAATGAAAGTTTAATGCATTCTACAAAGCTAATTGAATAAAATGAAAGTCAAACACATTCAAACAAAGCTTTTTGAATCAAATGAAATTCAAATGCATTCATCAAAGCTAATTAAATCAAACGAAAGTCAAATGCATTCTACAAAACTAATTGAATCAAATGAAAGTAAAATACATTCAAACAAAGCTAATTGATTGAAATGAAAGTCAAACACATTCAAACATAGCTTTTTGAATCATATGAAAGTCAAATGCATTCCACAAATCTAATTGAATCAAATGAAAGTCAAATGCATTCTACAAAGCGAAATGAATAAAATAAAAGTCAAATTCATTCAAACAAAGCTTTTTGAATCAAATGAAGGTCAAATGCATTCAACAAAGCTATCAAATGAAAGTCAAATGGATTCTACAAAGCTAATTAAATGAAATGAAAGTCAAACGTATTCAAACAAAGCTAATTGAATCAAATGAAAATCTAATACATTCTACAAAGCTAATAGAATCAAATAAAAGGCAAACACATTCAAACAAAGCATTTTGAATCAACTGAAAGTCAAATGCATTCAACAAAGCTAATTGAATAAAATGAAAGTCAAACACATTCAATCAAAGCTAATTGAATCAAATGAAAGTCTAATGCATTCTACAAAGCTAATTGAATCAAATGAAAGTCAAACACATTCAAACAAAGCTAATTGATTCAAATGAAAGTTAAACACATTCAAACATAGCTGTTTGAATCATATGAAAGTCAAATGCATTCCAAAAATCTAATTGAATCAAATGAAAGTCAAATGCATTCTACAAAGCGAAATGAATAAAATAAAAGTCAAATTCATTCAAACAAAGCTTTTTGAATCAAATGAAGGTCAAATGCATTCAACAAAGCTATCAAATGAAAGTTAAATGAATTCTACAAAGCTAATTTAATGAAATAAAAGTCGAACGTATTCAAACAATGTTAATTGAATCAAATGAAATTTTAATACATTCTACAAAGTTAATAGAATCAAATAAAAGTCAAACACATTCAAACAAAGCATTTTGAATCAAATGAAAGTCAAATGCATTCAACAAAGCTAATTGAATAAAATGAAAGTGAAACACATTCAATCAAAGCTAATTGAATCAAATGAAAGTCCAATGCATTCTACAAAGCTAATTGAATCAAATAAAGTCAAACACATTCAAACAAAGCTTTTTGAATCAAATGAAAGTCAAATGCATTCATCAAAGCTAATTGAATCAAATGAAAGTCAAATGCATTCTACAAAGCTAATTAAATCAAATGAAAGTAAAACATATTCAAAAAAAGCTAATTGATTCAAATAAAAGTCAAACACATTCAAACAAAGCTTTTTGAATCATATGAAAGTCAAATGCATTCAACAAAGCTAATTGAAAATGAAAGTCAAAGGCATTCTACAAAGTTTATTGAATCAATTGAAAGTGAAATGCATTCAAACAAAGCTAATTGAATCAATTGAAAGTAGAACACATTCAAACAAAGCTAATTAAATCAAATTAAAGTCTAATGCATTCTACAAAGCTAATTAAATCAAATGAAAGTTAAACTGATGTAAATCTAAATACACCCTCCCGAATATGGGTTGATGGATTTAAAAATACTTATAGTTAGAATACTCAAATATCATGGAACAAGATAAAAGGGCCAAAACTCAAGGACACACTCAAAGTTTTGGGGTTTTAGGCCAGAGATAAGACTCACTCAATCTCTCCTAAGCTTATCACTCAAGACTTACTCAAAGCAATAAGGGAACACTTGAACTTGAGACAAACTCTAAGTTAAAATGCTAAAACACAAGGTTTTTTATCCAAACTCAAAAACTGGTTTTTATTTCTGTTTTGCTCTCCCTTTTATAGAGGAAAGGAGCAGCAAAAACACACCAAAAGTCAAGGAAAACCGTCCAAGCATGAACAGCCAAAAGCCAGCAGTTTTCCTCCTTGATTTAAGCTAAACAATAAAAGCATAATAAAGCCTAATGATAACTTCCTATTACAACCGGCCAAAGAGCTAAACTCTTGGCATTATTTCAGCAACATTAACTAAAAAATAAGATAATAATAGCTAGTAAATGGCTTAGGATCCACACGCCCAAAATGTAGTGAAGCGCGCCATGCGCCCAATCTTCAATCTACCCATGAAATGCAACATAGAACTTCAGCCTTCTTTGTAAATGGATAAAATCCAAGAGTCTCTAAGACTAAAGCAACAGGTTCATTAGATGTCCACTTTGGATCATTCCCCCCTTCTTCAAAAGAGTTTTCCCTCAAACTTGAATCATCAAAGTATGGTGATAAATCCCCTACATTGAAAGTCGCACTAACACCCATCAATTCGTCTGGTAGCTCAATTTTGTAAGCACTATCGTTCACCCTCTCAAGAACCTTAAAAGGACCATCAGAACGAGGCATAAGCTTGTTTTTGCGAAGCTTAGGGAACCTCTCCTTCCTCAAATGCACCCAAACCAAGTCCCCGGGATGAAAAAATAGGCTGTTTGCGTTTCTTATTGGCTCGCTCTTGGTATTTTTTATTCATCTCCTCAATTCTTTTCTTCACTTGCTCACAGGTTTTTTGAAAGGTTTCCACCCTCTTTTTAGCATCTTTCTCTACCATGTCACTCTTAACCATAGGAACAAGATCAATCGGCACAAATGGGTTCACTCCATAAACTACTTCAAATGGAGAACGGGAAGTAGTTAGGGAATGAGCTCTATTGTAAGCAAACTCCGCATGGGCTAATTTCATGTCCCAATCTTTTTGCGTTTTGCTCACAAGACCTCGTAACAAAGTACCCAAAGTTCTATTAGTGACCTCGGTTTGCCCATCGGTTTGGGGATGATGAGAGGTACTAAATAGTAACTTGGTACCCACAAGTTTCCATAGGGTTCTCCAAAAGTGACTAAGGAATTTGGAGTCCCTATCAGATACTATACTTCGAGGAATGCCATGGAGTTTGACAATTTCCTTGAAGTACAGCTCGGCCACTTTCACGGCATCATCAGTTTTATTACAAGCTACAAAGTGTGCCATTTTAGAGAATCTATCTACAACAACCATGATGCTATCTCTTCCCCTTTGAGTGCGAGGCAATCCAACAATGAAATCCATGCTAACACTTTCCCATGGAGCATCCGGAACTGGCAACGGAGTATAAAGACCCTTTGTGAAGTGTCCCTTAGCCTTTTGACAAGTAGCACATCTCTTCACAACATGAGTAACATCCTTGATCATTCTAGGCCAATAGAAGTGTTCACCTAGAATATCAAGAGTCTTTTGTATCCCAAAATGACCGGCTAAACCTCCACCATGCACTTCTCTCACTAATAACTCCCTAACCCCACTCTTCGGAACACATAGCTTGTTACCTTTAAAGAGGTAGCCATCTTGTCTCACAAACTCTTTGGTAGGATTCTCTATCTCGCTAGCAAAGTTGGGATCATTTATGTAACATTCCTTGAGTTGTTCAAAACCCAAGATCTTAGCATCCACCATGGAAAGTAAGTAGCTCCGACGAGACAATGCATCGGCCACAACATTACTCTTTCCATCCTTGTACTTGGAGCTAAAGGTAAATGATTGGAGAAACTCCACCCATTTAGCATGTCTCTTGTTGAGTTTTTGTTGCCCATGAATAAATTTTAGAGCCTCATGATCGGAATGAAGAACAAATGGTTTTGGTCTAAGGTAGTGAGACCAATGATCAAGTGCTCTAACTATGGCATAGAACTCACGGTCATAAGTGGAATAGTTCAACTTAGCCCCATTCAACTTCTCACTAAAGTAACTCACGGGCTTCTTCTCTTGAATCAAAACAGCACCTATTCCAATCCCACTTGCATCACACTCTACCTCAAACACTTTGTTGAAATCTGGTAGCACAAGTATAGGAGCGTTGCAAAGCATATGTTTAACCTTCTCAAAGGCTCGTTGAGCATTTTCTTCCCATACGAACTCACCCTTTTTGGTCAACTCGGTGATTGGAGCCATGATGGTAGAGAAGTTTTTGATGAACCGCCTATAGAAGGAGGCAAGTCCATGAAAACTTCTAACTTCGTGCACATTGGTTGGAGCCAACCAAGACTGGACTGCTTTTACCTTCTCCGGATCTACATGAACCCCCTCTCCTGTTACAATGTATCCTAAGAATACAACACTAGGAGTCATGAATACACATTTTTCAAGCTTACCATACAACTTCACCTCCCTCAATTTTTCAAACAATCTCCTCAAATGAATTACATGATCATCATTGTTTTTACTATACACAAGAATGTCATCTAAGTAAACAACAACAAAATCATTAAGAAAAGGACGGAGAACTTCATTCATCAATCTCATGAAGGAGCTTGGGGCGTTGCAAAGCCCAAATGGCATCACTAACCACTCATACAACCCTTGTTTTGTTTTGAAAGCCGTCTTCCACTCCTCCCCCTCTCGAATTCTCATTTGATGGTACCCACTCCTTAAATCTATTTTGGAAAAGACTAAGGCACCACTCAACTCATCTAACATATCTTGCAATCGAGGCATAGGAAAACGGTATTTGACCGTTATATTGTTAATGGAACGACTATCAACACACATTCTCCAAGTACCATCTTTTTTTGGTACTAAGAGGGCTGGAACCGCGCAAGGACTAAGGCTTTCTCTCACATAACCTCTCTCAAGTAATTCGTTCACTTGCTTTTCAAGTTCCTTACTCTCTTCCGGATTACACCTATAGGCAGCCTTGTTGGGCAAAGGTGCTCCTGGAATTAAGTCAATGGTGTGCTCAATGCCTCTAATTGGAGGTAGGCCTTTGGGCAAGTCATTGGGGAACACATCTTGGTACTCTTCTAATAACTCATTTAGCATGGATGAGTTAATACAAGTAGTACCATTATCATCTTTGGTCCTTACCACCAAAGCATACCCTCCCCCCATTTCTTTCATTATTCGTTCATATTCATTACAAGTTACAAGATAGTTGCTTTTCTCTTTTTCTTTCTTAGCAACTTTAGGAGGTAAAGGAACTAACTTAACTTTTCTACCATTTTTGGTAGTTACAATATACACATTAGTTTTCCCTTTATGCTCCGAATCATGATCAAACTGCCACGGTCTTCCAAGCAACAAATGACACGCATCCATAGGAAGAATATCACACCAACGCTCATCTTCGAACCCTCCAATGGAATAAGACACCAATGCTTGCTTCTTGACTCTAATGCTTGTGCCATCATTCAACCAATTGAGCTTGTAAGGTTCACCATGGTCTCTAGTGGGTAGCTTCAATTTACTCACAGCCTCGGATGAAACAACATCTGTTTGGGCACCACTATCAACAATCACATTGCAAGTCTTCTCTCCTATCTTGCATCTAGTGTGGAACAAGTTGTTTCGTTGTTTAAGATCAATTTCGGGTTCATTATACAAGATTCTACGAACCACCATCATGTTGAACTCATCTTCGGGTTGAATCTCTTCCTCATACTCTTCATCAAACTCGCAACCCTCCTCATGAGCCACAAAGTTATAGACCTTCTCCTCCTCATCCATGAGAGCACATTGAGAGGCTGTTAACACACTCTTACTAGGACATTCCGATGCAATATGTCCTCTCCCATGACACTTGAAGCATTTTCTCCTAGTTGAAAGCTCACTAGGCGAAACTACTTGTTTTTCTTTCCCCTTTGATGAGCTAGGTGAAAAGGTTTTACTTTGAAAAGTACTCCCTTTAGAGTTGAAAGGAGTAAATTTCGAAGTATTCTTGAAAGAAGAAGTTTTGGGCTTCTCTTTCTCCCTTTCTTCTTTAAGTTGAGACTCATACTTCAAAGCTAGTTTGCATACATCACTAAAAGTGGCATAATGAGTAACTTCCACTTTCCTATTAATTTCTTTGGTCAACCCCTTGACAAATCTAGCAATTTTGTAAGCCTCCTTTTCTTGCAAGTCGCAAGTCAAGCCTAACCTTTCAAATTCTTTTATGTAATCCTCCACACTCATGTTTTCTTGTGATAGGTGGGTTAATTTTAAGTATTGATCTTGCTCATACTCTTTACTTACCCATTTTTCCCTCATTTTCTTTTTTAATTTTTCCCATGAGTCTATCTTATCTTTCCCTTCTCTTCTTCTATTTGACTTGAGGTTTTCATACCACAATGCAGCTAGTTTAGTGAGTTTAAGGACAGCCAACTTGAACCGTTTCCTATCATCATACCCCTTGTAATCAAAAACGGTTTCAATTTGCCTAACCCAATCTAAGAAAGCCTCACAATCATGCCCTCCATCAAATTCATGCATATCAATTTTTAGACCCCTATCTTCATCAAATTGTCTAAAATTGTTACCACTATTTTAATCCTCCTCCTCTAATTCATTTATTTTCCTAGTGGCTTTAAGGAGCATATCAGATATGGCATCCATCCTAGTATCTTGTTGTGCCCTAGAGACTTCACTCTCTTCTGTTTTTTTCTCCAAATTCTCCAATTTTTCAGTGATTACTTGCAACATTCTAGCAAGCTCCTCACTAGACATGATTTCCACTATTTTTGCTTGGATATTACAAGTACAATGAAAACTGCCGAAATTAGAGACAAAATGAAAAACGAAAATTGCCTCTAGACTCTTAAAGGCTTACAAATTCAGAATATTCAGATCAAAACAACCAATTTGCAAAAAAGAAATTCCTCAAAAGCTTTTCGGATGAGGGAGAAATCTTCAATTGAATTCTGCCTTCCCGGTTTTGCCTCTTTTCTGCGCTGCTGCGAAAAACCTGCCCAGTTTATTAGCAGAAAAATTCCAAAATATCTGAAGATTTTTGTGAGTAATCTACGCAAAAACATATCCAGATTCAAAAAAGAAATAACTCGATTTGGACAGATAACGAAGGAGATATGTCCTTCTCAAACCGCAACTCCAAACTGATTGAATTCTGCCGTTTTGCTCCAAACGCCTTCAAACTCGATTTTCTTCAAGAAACCCTTAACTAGGCTCTGATACCAGATGATGTAAATCTAAATACACCCTCCCGAATATGGGTTGATGGATTTAAAAATACTTATAGTTAGAATACTCAAATATCATGGAACAAGATAAAAGGGCCAAAACTCAAGGACACACTCAAAGTTTTGGGGTTTTAGGCCAGAGATAAGACTCACTCAATCTCTCCTAAGCTTATCACTCAAGACTTACTCAAAGCAATAAGGGAACACTTGAACTTGAGACAAACTCTAAGTTAAAATGCTAAAACACAAGGTTTTTTATCCAAACTCAAAACTGGTTTTTATTTCTGTTTTGCTCTCCCTTTTATAGAGGAAAGGAGCAGCAAAAACACACCGAAAGTCAAGGAAAACCGTCCAAGCATGAACAGCCAAAAGCCAGCAGTTTTCCTCCTTGATTTAAGCTAAACAATAAAAGCATAATAAAGCCTAATGATAACTTCCTATTACAACCGGCCAAAGAGCTAAACTCTTGGCATTATTTCAGCAACATTAACTAAAATACAAGATAATAATAACTAGTAAATGGCTTAGGATCCACACGCCCAAAATAGCAGTGAAACGTGCCAAAACTGTAGTGAAGCGCGCCATGCGCCCAATCTTCAATCTACCCATGAAATGCAACATAGAACTTCAGCCTTCTTTGTAAATGGATAAAATCCAAGAGTCTCTAAGACTAAAGCAACAGGTTCATTAGATGTCCACTTTGGATCACAAACACATTCAAACAAATCTAATTGAATCAAATGAAAGTCTAATGCATTCTACAAAACTAATTGAATCAAATAAAAGTCAAACAAAGCTTTTTGAATCATATGAAAGTCAAATGCATTCAACAAAGCTAATTGAATCAAATGAAAGTTAAATGCATTCTACAAAGCTAATTAAATCAAATGAAAGTCAAACTCATTCAAACAAAGCTAATTAAATCAAATGAAAGTTTAATGCATTCTACAAAGCTAATTGAATCAAATGAAAGTGAAATGGATTCTACAAGGCTGTTGTATATTTGGAGTAACACTCGAAATACACAAGGGATAAACCAAGGGATAGATAAGGCTAAAGAACCAAAAGCTTCTCAGATAAAGTCACACCACTAAGAAACGTTTTGGGTTCCTAAGATCACAAGCCAACTAGTAGCCTAAACTAGCTAACTAAGCAAAGGAAACGAAATTCCAAATCCAAGAATTTCAGGTTTTGTTTCTAATCCAAGAAACGAATGTAAGACAAGTCTTTTTTTTTGTTTGCAATAATCTGATTTTTTTTCATTCACATTTGCTTGCTATTTATAGTGAACAAGCATCCTTAAGTACAAGCTAACTTAAGTGACTTTTCAGCTCACTTGTTACACGCCTAAAGCTAAGTACAATTCAGCTTTTGTTGTCTAGATACATTAATAAAAGAAGCCTTACTTAACTAGATACATCAAAGAGAAAATGGTGGTTTGTAACCTCCAAATAAAATCAGAAATAAGAGAGTATAACTCCCCCTTGATTCACGCCCAACAAGCAGCAACTTGGAGGTGTAACAGCTCCCCTTTTCACGCCCAATTCAAGCAGCAAGTGAAGTGTAACTCCTCCTTGTTTCAAGCCTTGAATTAAGCTTGAATGTATGTGGTCAAGGATGTACTTGGACGCCTCTTGAATGTACCAGTTGCTGGCTGAAGTAAACGGCCACTTGAAGACTCAATTGAAAGCTTGTAACTCCTTATTGATGCTGATTGTAACACCCAAGTTAAAGCCTTGAAATTCCTTTGAAAAGAATTTCGGATTCCATGCTTCGTTCACATGCCTTCTTGATGTATCTTGCACTTGTACTTTGTGTGAATATTTTCGAACTATAATCAGCTAAAAATAACTAAGAAAAATATAACTAATTTGCAAACTTAAAATAAGACTAAAGTTTACAATTTATTCAAAGCATAAAAAGAACTAGAATAAACTAGTTAATAAGAACAACAAGAAATTCAAGGGGTTGAATATCTTGCTGCCCAAGGATAGAATGCATAGCACCAAAACATGATGCTACGTCTTGAACCATCGAAATGTCCATAACCAAGTTGTTAGGCTTGGCTACAACATTCCCCCCTTCTTGAAAAGAGTTTGCCCTCAAACTCGGCAACTCTTCAAACTCATCATAGTAAAGCATCTCTTCCCATTGCTTGGGACGTTTAGTAGCCAAAGACCGCAGCAAGGATCCCAAAGTTCTATTAGTCACTTCGGTTTGACCAACTGTTTGAGGATGACTTGAAGTGCTAAAGTTCAATTTCGTGCCCATCTTCCTCCATAAAGTAAGCCAAAAATGACTTAGAAATTTTGGATCACGATCACTCACCATGGATTTAGGTACACCATGTAAACGAACAATCTCATTGAAAAACAAGTTAGCAACATGAGTAACATCATAAGCTGCATAGGCTGGTTTGTTTGGGAGCATTGATCCGGGAACAAGATCAATTTTGTGGTGTATGTCACGTTTTGGGGGTAAGCCATGGGGAATGTCTTCGGGGAAAACATAGGAAAAGGTTTTGAGAAGAGGGGTGAGGAGTGGGTGTGGCTCTTCTTGTGACGGTTTGGAAGGGACATCAAGTTGGCTTAAAATGAATGGTTTGTGAGCTTTATACTCATGCAATTCTGATTTTATGAGAGTGGTAAGGTAAGTAGGGGGTGTGGATATGGGGTGACCGTTTTTGAGGTTTAGGGGGGTAAGAAGTATTTTCCGTCCATCCTTAGTGAAGGAATATGTGTTTTTATACCCATCATGCATCACACGCCTATCAAATAACCAAGGTCTACCAAGTAAAATATGACATGCATTCATAGGTATAACATCACACCACAATTCTTCTTCATAAGTTTTACCAATGCTAAATGATAACAAGACTTGTTGTGTTACTTGAATCCCTTTACCATGATTTAGCCATTGAATCACATAAGGTTTAGGGTGAGGAACGGTTTTAAGTTTCAGCTTGTCTATCATTACTTGTGAAGCTACATTGGTACAACTACCTCCATCAATAATCAATGAACATACCTTTCCACCAATGGTGCAACGAGTGTGAAAGATTGACTCACGTTGCAAACTTCCTTCTTTGCCAACCATATTGCTAAGTGTGCGTCGAACCACCAAGCATTCTCCTTCGTCTGGTCCAAGACACGCATACTCATCATTCTCCTCAAGGTTGCTGTCCACTTCATTTTCTAATTCATCCTCCTCTTCATGCTCAATCAAAGTGACAATCCTTTTATTTGGACAATCACTAGCCAAATGTCCAAGGCCTTGACACCGAAAACATCTTCTTGGGGCTGGTTTTGGGTTGGAATTTTGGGTGTTTTGTGAAGGTGGTTTAGAAGTAGGCTGATTGGACGTTGGGTTTAAAGGTGGGAAATTGGATGTTTGCTTTTTTTGGGGAAATGAGGTTTGAGATGCAAAACGTGATGATTCACTTTTGCCTCTTGCTTTTTGTTGCTGCTCAATCTTATGTGCTAAGATAATGAGCTCTTCAAGGGTAGAGTAAGGATGTAGTTCGGCCACATTGGCTATTTTTGGGTCAAGCCCTCCCAAAAAGCGCACCAATGTTTGAGGTTCATCTTCCTCTACTCCACATTTCATGACAAATCCTTCAAATTCCCTAGCATATTCTTCTACTGATTTTGTACCTTGTTTGAGGTTGTGGAACTTGGAAAAGTTTTCTTGCACATAGTATGTGGGAAGAAACTTTTGTTTCAGCAACTTCTTCATCTTGATCCACGATCTCACTTTCTCTTTGTCTTGCCTTTCCCTTTTGGCACACACGCTAGCCCACCAAGTTGAGGCATATTTTCTCAACTTCAAGGCTACAATTTTCACCTTCTTTTCTTCCGGTGTTTGCTTGTAATCAAACACTCTCTCCACCGTTCTAAGCCATTCTACAAACTCATCAGCATCGAGTTTGCCATCATACTCCGGAATGTCAGCCTTAATGTCATTGTTAGGCCGTGACCTTTCTCTTTCATGATAAGGTCTATCATTGTGATTGAAATTAGATTCACTCACTTCTTCATCACTATGATTGGTAAAACCCTCTTTTTGATGGCGCAACTGAATAGAAAGGTCTCTTAACTGACCTTGCAAATATTGCATTCGTTGCTCCATATCTTCTTTCTCTTGTGCAACCTTATTGACATATTCTTGCCAATTAGGGGGTGGGATGTCGGCCATGGTTTGTGTTTGGGTATGTGTTTGGGGTATTGTGTTTGGGTACTTGTTTGCTAGACCCCCTCCTTCTAGCGCCAAATGTTGTATATTTGGAGTAACACTCGAAATACACAAGGGATAAACCAAGGGATAGATAAGGCTAAAGAACCAAAAGCTTCTCAGATAAAGTCACACCACTAAGAAACGTTTTGGGTTCCTAAGATCACAAGCCAACTAGTAGCCTAAACTAGCTAACTAAGCAAAGGAAACGAAATTCCAAATCCAAGAATTTCAGGTTTTGTTTCTAATCCAAGAAACGAATGTAAGACAAGTCTTTTTTTTTGTTTGCAATAATCTGATTTTTTTCATTCACATTTGCTTGCTATTTATAGTGAACAAGCATCCTTAAGTACAAGCTAACTTAAGTGACTTTTCAGCTCACTTGTTACACGCCTAAAGCTAAGTACAATTCAGCTTTTGTTGTCTAGATACATTAATAAAAGAAGCCTTACTTAACTAGATACATCAAAGAGAAAATGGTGGTTTGTAACCTCCAAATAAAATCAGAAATAAGAGAGTATAACTCCCCCTTGATTCACGCCCAACAAGCAGCAACTTGGAGGTGTAACAGCTCCCCTTTTCACGCCCAATTCAAGCAGCAAGTGAAGTGTAACTCCTCCTTGTTTCAAGCCTTGAATTAAGCTTGAATGTATGTGGTCAAGGATGTACTTGGACGCCTCTTGAATGTACCAGTTGCTGGCTGAAGTAAACGGCCACTTGAAGACTCAATTGAAAGCTTGTAACTCCTTATTGATGCTGATTGTAACACCCAAGTTAAAGCCTTGAAATTCCTTTGAAAAGAATTTCGGATTCCATGCTTCGTTCACATGCCTTCTTGATGTATCTTGCACTTGTACTTTGTGTGAATATTTTCGAACTATAATCAGCTAAAAATAACTAAGAAAAATATAACTAATTTGCAAACTTAAAATAAGACTAAAGTTTACAATTTATTCAAAGCATAAAAAGAACTAGAATAAACTAGTTAATAAGAACAACAAGAAATTCAAGGGGTTGAATATCTTGCTGCCCAAGGATAGAATGCATAGCACCAAAACATGATGCTACGTCTTGAACCATCGAAATGTCCATAACCAAGTTGTTAGGCTTGGCTACAACAAAGGCTCATTGAATGAAATGAAAACCAAACATATTCAAATAAAGCTAATTGAATTAAATGAAATTTTATTACATTATACATAGCTTATAGAATCAAATGAAAGTTAAACACATTTAAACAAAGCTTTTTGAATCAAATGAAAGTCAAATGCATTCAATTAAGCTAATTGAATCAAATGAAAGTTAAACACATTCAAACAAAGCTAATTGAATCAAATGAAAGTCTAATGCATTCTACAAAGCTAATTGAATAAAATGAAAGTCAAACACATTCAAACAAAGCTTTTTGAATCAAATGAAATTCAAATGCATTCATCAAAGCTAATTGAATTAAACGAAAGTCAAATGCATTCTACAAAATTAATTGAATCAAATGAAAGTAAAACACATTTAAACAAAGCTAATTGATTCAAATGAAAGTCAAACACATTCAAACATAGCTTTTTGAATCATATGAAAGTCAAATGCATTCTACAAATCTAATTGAATCAAATGAAAGTCAAATGCATTATACAAAGCGAAATGAATAAAATAAAAGTCAAATTCATTCAAATAAAGCTTTTTGAATCAAATGAAGGTCAAATGTATTCAACAAAGCTATCAAATGAAAGTCAAATGGATTCTACAAAGCTAATTAAATGAAATGAAAGTCAAACGTATTCAAACAAAGCTAATTGAATCAAATGAAATTCTAATACATTCTACAAAGCTAATAGAATCAAATAAAAGTCAAACACATTTAAACAAAGCATTTTGAATCAAATGAAAGTCAAATGCATTCAACAAAGCTAATTGAATAAAATGAAAGTCAAACACATTCAATCAAAGCTAATTGAATCAAATGAAAGTCTAATGCATTCTACAAAGCTAATTGAATCAAATGAAAGTCAAACACATTCAAACAAAGCTAATTGATTCAAATGAAAGTCAAACACATTCAAACATAGCTGTTTGAATCACATGAAAGTCAAATGCATTCCAAAAATCTAATTGAATCAAATGAAAGTCAAATGCATTCTACAAAGCGAAATGAATAAAATAAAAGTCAAATTTATTCAAACAAAGCTTTTTGAATCAAATGAAGGTCAAATGCATTCAACAAAGTTATCAAATGAAAGTTAAATGAATTCTACAAAGCTAATTTAATGAAATAAAAGTCAAACGTATTCAAACAAAGGTAATTGAATCAAATGAAATTTTAATACATTCTACAAAGTTAATAGAATCAAAAAAAAGTCAAACACATTCAAACAAAGCATTTTGAATCAAATGAAAGTCAAATGCATTCAACCAAGCTAATTTAATCAAATGAAAGTGAAACACATTCAATTAAAGCTAATTGAATCAAATGAAAGTCCAATGCATTCTACAAAGCTAATTGAATCAAATAAAGTCAAACACATTCAAACAAAGCTTTTTGAATCATATGAAAGTCAAATGCATTCATCAAAGATAATTGAATCAAATGAAAGTCAAATGCATTCTACAAAGCTAATTAAATCAAATGAAAGTAAAACACATTCAAACAAAGCTAATTGATTCAAATGAAAGTCAAACACATTCAAACATAGCTTTTTGAATCATATGAAAGCAAATGCATTCCACAAATCTAATTGAATCAAATGAAAGTCAAATGCATTCTACAAAGCGAAATGAATAAAATAAAAGTCAAATTCTTTCAAACAAAACTTTTTGAATCAAATGAAGGTCAAATGCATTAAAAAAAGTTATCAAATGAAAGTCAAATGGATTTTACAAAGCTAATTAAATTAAATGAAAGTCAAACGTATTCAAACAAAGCTAATTGAATTAAATGAAATTCTAATACATTCTACAAAGCTAATAGAATCAAATAAAAGTCAAACACATTCAAACAAAGCATTTTGAATCAAATGAAAGTCAAATGGATTCAACAAAGCTAATTGAATAAAATGAAAGTGAAACATATTCAATCAAAGCTAATTGAATCAAATGAAAGTTTAATGCATTCTACAAAGCTAATTGAATCAAATAAAGTCAAACACATTCAAACAAAGCTTTTTGAATCAAATGAAAGTCAAATGCATTCATCAAAGCTAATTGAATCAAATGAAAGTCAAATGCATTGTACAAAGCTAATTAAATTAAATGAAAGTAAAACAAATTCAAACAAAGTTAATTGATTCAAATAAAAGTCAAACACATTCAAAAAAAGCTTTTTGAATCATATGAAAGTCAAATGCATTCCACAAAGCTAATTGAAAATGAAAGTCAAAGGCATTCTACAAAGTTTATTGAATCAATTGAAAGTGAAATGCATTCAAACAAAGCTAATTGAATCAATTGAAAGTCGAACACATTCAAACAAAGCTAATTAAATCAAATTAAAATTTAATGCATTTTCTAAAAAGTTAATTAAATCAAATGAAAGTCAAACACATTCAAACAAAACGTTTTGAATCAAATGAAAGTCAAACAGATGAACAAAGCTTTTTGAATCAAATGAAAGTTAAATGCATTGAACAAAGTTGCTTGAATCAAATGAAAGTCAAATGCATTTTTAAAAAGCTAATTGAATCAAATGAAAGTCAAATGCATTTTTAAAAAGTTAATTGAATCAAATGAAAGTCAAACACATTCAAACAAATCTAATTGAATCAAATAAAAGTCAAACACATTCAAACAAAGCTTTTTGAATCATATGAAAGTCAAATGCATTCAATAAAGCTAATTGAATCAAATGAAAGTTAAATGCATTCTACAAAGCTAATTAAATCAAATGAAAGTCAAACTCATTCAAACAAAGCTAATTAAATCAAATGAAAGTCTAATGCATTCTACAAAGCTAATTGAATCAAATGAAAGTGAAATGGATTCTACAAGGCTCATTGAATGAAATGAAAATAAAACATATTCAAATAAAGCTAATTGAATCAAATGAAATTCTATTACATTATACAAAGCTTATAGAATCAAATGAAAGTTAAACACATTTAAACAAAGCTTTTTGAATCAAATGAAAGTCAAATGCATTCAATTAAGCTAATTGAATCAAATGAAAGTTAAACATATTCAAACAAAGCTAATTGAATCAAATGAAAGTCTAATGCATTCTACAAAGCTAATTGAATAAAATGAAAGTCAAACACATTCAAACAAAGCTTTTTGAATCAAACGAAATTCAAATGCATTCATCAAAGCTAATTGAATCAAACGAAAGTCAAATGCATTCTACAAAGCGAAATGAATAAAATAAAAGTCAAATTCATTCAAACAAAGCTTTTTGAATCAAATGAAGGTCAAATGCATTCAACAAAGCTATCAAATGAAAGTTAAATGGATTATACAAAGCTAATTAAATGAAATGAAAGTCAAACTCATTCAAACAAAGCTAATTGAATCAAATGAAATTCTAATACATTCTACAAAGCTAATAGAATCAAATAAAAGTCAAACACATTCAAACAAAGCATTTTGAATCAAATGAAAGTCAAATGCATTCAACAAAGCTAATTGAATAAAATGAAAGTCAAACACATTCAATCAAAGCTAATTGAATTAAATGAAAGTCTAATGCATTCTACAAAGCTAATTGAATAAAATGAAAGTCAAACACATTCAAACAAAGCTTTTTGAATCAAATGAAATTCAAATGCATTCATCAAAGCTAATTGAATCAAATGAAAGTCAATTGCAATCTACAAAGCTAATTAAATCAAATGAAAGTAAAACACATTCAAACAAAGCTAATTGATTCAAATGAAAGTCAAACACATTCAAACAAAGCTTTTTGAATCATATGAAAGTCAAATGCATTCAACCAAGCTAATTGAATCAAATGAAAGTTAAACACATTCAAACAAAGCTAATTGAGTCAAATGAAAGTCTAATGCATTCTACAAAGCTAATTGAATAAAATGGAAGTTTAACACATTCAAACAAAGCTTTTTGAATCAAATGAAATTCAAATGCATTCATCAAAGCTAATTGAATCAAACGAAAGTCAAATGCATTCTACAAAGCTAATTAAATCAAATGAAAGTAAAACACATTCAAACAAAGCTAATTGATTCAAATGAAAGTCAAACACATTCAAACATAACTTTTTGAATCATATGAAAGTCAAATGCATTCCACAAATCTAATTGAATCAAATGAAAGTCAAATGCATTCTACAAAGTGAAATGAATAAAATAAAAGTCAAATTCATTCAAACAAAGCTTTTTGAATCAAATGAAGGTCAAATGCATTCAACAAAGCTATCAAATGAAAGTTAAATGGATTCTACAAAGCTAATTAAATGAAATGAAAGTCAAACGTATTCAAACAAAGCTAATTGAATCAAATGAAATTCTAATACATTCTACAAAGCTAATAGAATCAAATAAAAGTAAAACACATTCAAACAAAGCATTTTGAATCAAATGAAAGTCAAATGCATTCAACAAAGCTAATTGAATAAAATGAAAGTCAAACACATTCAATCAAAGCTAATTGAATCAAATGAAAGTCTAATGCATTCTACAAAGCTAATTGAATCAAATAAAGTCAAACACATTCAAACAAACCTTTTTGAATCAAATGAAAGTCAAATGCATTCATCAAAGCTAATTGAATCAAATGAAAGTCAAATGCATTCTACAAAGCTAATTAAATCAAATGAAAGTAAAACACATTCAAACAAAGCTAATTGTTTCAAATAAAAGTCAAACACATTCAAACAAAGCTTTTTGAATCATATGAAAGTCAAAAGCATTCCACAAAGCTAATTGAATTAAATGAAAGTCAAAGGCATTCTACAAAGTTTATTGAAACAATTGAAAGTGAAATGCATTCAAACAAAGCTAATTGAATCAATTGAAAGTCAAACACATTCAAACAAAGCTAAGTAAATCAAATTAAAGTCTAATGCATTCTACAAAGCTAATTTAATCAAATGAAAGTCAAACACATTCAAACAAAACGTTTTGAATCAAATGAAAGTCAAACAGATTCAAACAAAGCTTTTTGAATCAAATGAAAGTCAAATGCATTCAACAAAGCTGATTGAATCAAATGAAAGTCAAATGCATTTTTAAAAAGCTAATTGAATCAAATGAAAGTCAAACACATTCAAACAAATCTAATTGAATTAAATGAAAGTCTAATGCATTCTACAAAGCTAATTGAATCAAATGAAAGTCAAATTGATTCTACAAGGCTCATTGAATGAAATGAAAACCAAACATATTCAAATAAAGCTAATTGAATCAAATGAAATTCTATTACATTATACAAAGCTTATAGAATCAAATGAAAGTTAAACACATTTAAACAAAGCTTTTAGAATCAAATGAAAGTCAAATGCATTCAACCAAGCTAATTGAATAAAATGAAAGTTAAACACATTCAAACAAAGCTAATTTAATCAAATGAAAGTCTAATGCATTTTACAAAGCTAATTGAATAAAATAAAAGTCAAACACATTCAAACAAAGCTTTTTGAATCAATTGAAACTCAAATGCATTCATCAAAGCTAATTGAATCAAACGAAATTCAAATGCATTCTACAAAGCTAATTAAATCAAATGAAAGTAAAACACATTCAAACAAAGCTAATTGATTCAAATGAAAGTCAAACACATTCAAACTTAGCATTTTGAATCATATGAAAGTCAAATGCATCCCACAAATCTAATTGAATCAAATGAAAGTCAAATGCATTCTACAAAGCGAAATGAATAAAATAAAAGTCAAATTCATTCAAACAAAGCTTTTTAAATCAAATGAAGGTCAAATGCATTCAACAAAGCTATCAAATGAAAGTCAAATGGATTCTACAAAGCTAATTAAATGAAATGAATATCAAACGTATTCAAACAAAGCTAATTGAATCAAATGAAATTCTAATACATTCTACAAAGCTAATAGAATCAAATAAAAGTCAAACACATTCAAACAAAGCATTTTGAATCAAATGAAAGTCAAATGCATTCAACAAAGCTAATTAAATAAAATGAAAGTCAAACACATTCAATCAAAGCTAATTGAATCAAATGAAAGTCTTATGCATTCTACAAAGCTAATTGAATTAAATGAAAGTCAAACACATTCAAACAAAGCTTTTTGAATCATATGAAAGTCAAATGCATTCCACAAAGCTAATTGAATCAAATGAAAGTCAAACAAATTCAAACTAAGCTAATTGAATCAAATGAAACTCTAATGCTTTCTACAAAGCTAATTGAATCAAATAAAGTCAAACACATTCAAACAAACCTTTTTGAATCAAATGAAAGCCAAATGCATTCATCAAAACTAATTGAATCAAATGAAAGTCAAATGCATTCTACAAAGCTAATTAAATCAAATGAAAGTAAAACATATTCAAACAAAGCTAATTGATTCAAATAAAAGTCAAACACATTCAAACAAAGCTTTTTGAATCATATGAAAGTCAAATGCATTCCACAAAGCTAATTGAATTAAATGAAAGTTAAAGGCATTCTACAAAGTTTATTGTATCAATTGAAAGTGAAATGCATTCAAACAAAGCTAATTGAATCAATTGAAAGTCAAACACATTCAAACAAAGCTTATTAAATCAAATTAAAGTCTAATGCATTCTACAAAGCTAATTAAATCAAATGAAAGTCAAACACATTCAAACAAAACGTTTTGAATCAAATGAAAGTCAAACAAATTCAAACAAAGCTTTTTGAATCAAATGAAAGTCAAATGCATTCAACAAAGCTGATTGAATCAAATGAAAGTCTAATGCATTTTTAAAAAGCTAATTGAATCAAATGAAAGTCAAATGCATTTTTAAAAAGCTAATTGAATCAAATGAAAGTCAAACACATTCAAACAAATCTAATTGAATCAAATGAAAGTCTAATGCATTCTACAAAGCTAATTAAATCAAATGAAAGTAAAACACATTCAAACAAAGCTAATTGATTCAAATGAAAGTCAAACACATTCAAACTTAGCATTTTGAATCATTTGAAAGTCAAATGCATCCCATAAATCTAATTGAATCAAATGAAAGTCAAATGCATTCTACAAAGCGAAATGAATAAAATAAAAGTCAAATTCATTCAAACAAAGCTTTTTAAATCAAATGAAGGTCAAATGCATTCAACAAAGCTATCAAATGAAAGTCGAATGGATTCTACAAAGCTAATTAAATGAAATGAATATCAAACGTATTCAAACAAAGCTAATTGAATCAAATGAAATTCTAATACATTCTACAAAGCTAATAGAATCAAATAAAAGTCAAACACATTCAAACAAAGCATTTTGAATCAAATGAAAGTCAAATAAATTCAACAAAGCTAATTGAATAAAATGAAAATCAAACACATTCAATCAAAGCTAATTGAATCAAATGAAAGTCTAATGCATTCTACAAAGCTAATTGAATTAAATGAAAGTCAAACACATTCAAATAAAGCTTTTTGAATCAAATGAAAGTCAAATGCATTCATCAAAGCTAATTAGATCAAATGAAAGTCAAATGCATTTAACAAAGCTAATTAAATCAAATGAAAGTAAAACACATTCAAACAAAGCTAATTGATTCAAATGAAAGTCAAACACATTCAAACAAAGCTTTTTGAATCATATGAAAGTCAAATGCATTCCACAAAGCTAATTGAATCAAATGAAAGTCAAACAAATTCAAACTAAGCTAATTGAATCAAATGAAAGTCTAATGCTTTCTACAAAGCTAATTGAATCAAATAGAGTCAAACACATTCAAACAAACCTTTTTGAATCAAATGAAAGTCAAATGCATTCATCAAAGCTAATTGAATCAAATGAAAGTCAAATGCATTCTAAAAAGCTAATTAAATCAAATTAAAGTAATACACATTCAAACAAAGCTAATTGATTCAAATAAAAGTCAAACACATTCAAACAAAGCTTTTTGAATCATATGAAAGTCCAATGCATTCCACAAAGCTAATTGAATTAAATGAAAGTCAAAGGCATTCTACAAAGTTTATTGAATCAATTGAAAGTGAAAAGCATTCAAACAAAGCTAATTGAATCAATTGAAAGTCAAACACATTCAAACAAAGCTAATTAAATCAAATTAAAGTCTAATGCATTTTACAAAGCTAATTAAATCAAATGAAAGTCAAACACATTCAAACAAAACATTTTGAATCAAATGAAAGTCAAACAGATTCAAACAAAGCTTTTTGAATCAAATGAAAGTCAAATGCATTCAACAAAGCTGATTGGATCAAATGAAAGGCAAATGCATTTTTAAAAAGCTAATTGAATCAAATGAAAGTCAAATGCATTTTTAAAAAGCTAATTGAATCAAATGAAAGTCAAACACATTCAAACAAATCTAATTGAATCAAATGAAAGTCTAATGCATTCTACAAAACTAATTGAATCAAATAAAAGTCAAACACATTCAAAAAAAGCCTTTTGAATCAATTGAAAGTCAAATGCATTCATCAAAGCTAATTGAATCAAACGAAAGTCAAATGCATTCTACAAAGCTAATTAAATCAAATGAAAGTAAAACACATTCAAACAAAGCTAATTGATTCAAATGAAAGTCAAACACATTCAAACATAGCTTTTTGAATCATATGAAAGTCAAATGCATTCCACTAATCTAATTGAATCAAATGAAAGTCAAATGCATTCTACAAAGCGAAATGAATAAAATAAAAGTAAAATTCATTCAAACAAAGCTTTTTGAATCAAATGAAGGTCAAATGCATTCAACAAAGCTATCAAATGAAAGTCAAATGGTTTCTATAAAGCTAATTAAATGAAATGAATATCAAACGTATTCAAACAAAGCTAATTGAATCAAATGAAATTCTAATACATTCTACAAAGCTAATAGAATCAAATAAAAGTCAAACACATTTAAACAAAGCATTTTGAATCAAATGAAAGTCAAATGCATTCAACAAAGCTAATTGAATAAAATGAAAGTCAAACACATTCAATCAAAGCTAATTGAATCAAATGAAAGTCTAATGCATTCTACAAAGCTAATTGAATCAAATGAAAGTCAAACACATTCAAACAAAGCTAATTGATTCAAATGAAAGTCAAACACATTCAAACATAGCTGTTTGAATCACATGAAAGTCAAATGCATTCCAAAAATCTAATTGAATCAAATGAAAGTCAAATGCATTCTACAAAGCGAAATGAATAAAATAAAAGTCAAATTTATTCAAACAAAGCTTTTTGAATCAAATGAAGGTCAAATGCATTCAACAAAGTTATCAAATGAAAGTTAAATGAATTCTACAAAGCTAATTTAATGAAATAAAAGTCAAACGTATTCAAACAAAGGTAATTGAATCAAATGAAATTTTAATACATTCTACAAAGTTAATAGAATCAAAAAAAAGTCAAACACATTCAAACAAAGCATTTTGAATCAAATGAAAGTCAAATGCATTCAACAAAGCTAATTGAATAAAATGAAAGTGAAACACATTCAATTAAAGCTAATTGAATCAAATGAAAGTCCAATGCATTCTACAAAGCTAATTGAATCAAATAAAGTCAAACACATTCAAACAAAGCTTTTTGAATCATATGAAAGTCAAATGCATTCATCAAAGATAATTGAATCAAATGAAAGTCAAATGCATTCTACAAAGCTAATTAAATCAAATGAAAGTAAAACACATTCAAACAAAGCTAATTGATTCAAATGAAAGTCAAACACATTCAAACATAGCTTTTTGAATCATATGAAAGCAAATGCATTCCACAAATCTAATTGAATCAAATGAAAGTCAAATGCATTCTACAAAGCGAAATGAATAAAATAAAAGTCAAATTCTTTCAAACAAAACTTTTTGAATCAAATGAAGGTCAAATGCATTAAAAAAAGTTATCAAATGAAAGTCAAATGGATTTTACAAAGCTAATTAAATTAAATGAAAGTCAAACGTATTCAAACAAAGCTAATTGAATTAAATGAAATTCTAATACATTCTACAAAGCTAATAGAATCAAATAAAAGTCAAACACATTCAAACAAAGCATTTTGAATCAAATGAAAGTCAAATGGATTCAACAAAGCTAATTGAATAAAATGAAAGTGAAACATATTCAATCAAAGCTAATTGAATCAAATGAAAGTTTAATGCATTCTACAAAGCTAATTGAATCAAATAAAGTCAAACACATTCAAACAAAGCTTTTTGAATCAAATGAAAGTCAAATGCATTCATCAAAGCTAATTGAATCAAATGAAAGTCAAATGCATTGTACAAAGCTAATTAAATTAAATGAAAGTAAAACAAATTCAAACAAAGTTAATTGATTCAAATAAAAGTCAAACACATTCAAAAAAAGCTTTTTGAATCATATGAAAGTCAAATGCATTCCACAAAGCTAATTGAAAATGAAAGTCAAAGGCATTCTACAAAGTTTATTGAATCAATTGAAAGTGAAATGCATTCAAACAAAGCTAATTGAATCAATTGAAAGTCGAACACATTCAAACAAAGCTAATTAAATCAAATTAAAGTTTAATGCATTTTCTAAAAAGTTAATTAAATCAAATGAAAGTCAAACACATTCAAACAAAACGTTTTGAATCAAATGAAAGTCAAACAGATGAACAAAGCTTTTTGAATCAAATGAAAGTTAAATGCATTGAACAAAGTTGCTTGAATCAAATGAAAGTCAAATGCATTTTTAAAAAGCTAATTGAATCAAATGAAAGTCAAATGCATTTTTAAAAAGTTAATTGAATCAAATGAAAGTCAAACACATTCAAACAAATCTAATTGAATCAAATAAAAGTCAAACACATTCAAACAAAGCTTTTTGAATCATATGAAAGTCAAATGCATTCGATAAAGCTAATTGAATCAAATGAAAGTTAAATGCATTCTACAAAGCTAATTAAATCAAATGAAAGTCAAACTCATTCAAACAAAGCTAATTAAATCAAATGAAAGTCTAATGCATTCTACAAAGCTAATTGAATCAAATGAAAGTGAAATGGATTCTACAAGGCTCATTGAATGAAATGAAAATAAAACATATTCAAATAAAGCTAATTGAATCAAATGAAATTCTATTACATTATACAAAGCTTATAGAATCAAATGAAAGTTAAACACATTTAAACAAAGCTTTTTGAATCAAATGAAAGTCAAATGCATTCAATTAAGCTAATTGAATCAAATGAAAGTTAAACATATTCAAACAAAGCTAATTGAATCAAATGAAAGTCTAATGCATTCTACAAAGCTAATTGAATAAAATGAAAGTCAAACACATTCAAACAAAGCTTTTTGAATCAAACGAAATTCAAATGCATTCATCAAAGCTAATTGAATCAAACGAAAGTCAAATGCATTCTACAAAGCGAAATGAATAAAATAAAAGTCAAATTCATTCAAACAAAGCTTTTTGAATCAAATGAAGGTCAAATGCATTCAACAAAGCTATCAAATGAAAGTTAAATGGATTATACAAAGCTAATTAAATGAAATGAAAGTCAAACTCATTCAAACAAAGCTAATTGAATCAAATGAAATTCTAATACATTCTACAAAGCTAATAGAATCAAATAAAAGTCAAACACATTCAAACAAAGCATTTTGAATCAAATGAAAGTCAAATGCATTCAACAAAGCTAATTGAATAAAATGAAAGTCAAACACATTCAATCAAAGCTAATTGAATTAAATGAAAGTCTAATGCATTCTACAAAGCTAATTGAATAAAATGAAAGTCAAACACATTCAAACAAAGCTTTTTGAATCAAATGAAATTCAAATGCATTCATCAAAGCTAATTGAATCAAATGAAAGTCAATTGCAATCTACAAAGCTAATTAAATCAAATGAAAGTAAAACACATTCAAACAAAGCTAATTGATTCAAATGAAAGTCAAACACATTCAAACAAAGCTTTTTGAATCATATGAAAGTCAAATGCATTCAACCAAGCTAATTGAATCAAATGAAAGTTAAACACATTCAAACAAAGCTAATTGAGTCAAATGAAAGTCTAATGCATTCTACAAAGCTAATTGAATAAAATGGAAGTTTAACACATTCAAACAAAGCTTTTTGAATCAAATGAAATTCAAATGCATTCATCAAAGCTAATTGAATCAAACGAAAGTCAAATGCATTCTACAAAGCTAATTAAATCAAATGAAAGTAAAACACATTCAAACAAAGCTAATTGATTCAAATGAAAGTCAAACACATTCAAACATAACTTTTTGAATCATATGAAAGTCAAATGCATTCCACAAATCTAATTGAATCAAATGAAAGTCAAATGCATTCTACAAAGTGAAATGAATAAAATAAAAGTCAAATTCATTCAAACAAAGCTTTTTGAATCAAATGAAGGTCAAATGCATTCAACAAAGCTATCAAATGAAAGTTAAATGGATTCTACAAAGCTAATTAAATGAAATGAAAGTCAAACGTATTCAAACAAAGCTAATTGAATCAAATGAAATTCTAATACATTCTACAAAGCTAATAGAATCAAATAAAAGTAAAACACATTCAAACAAAGCATTTTGAATCAAATGAAAGTCAAATGCATTCAACAAAGCTAATTGAATAAAATGAAAGTCAAACACATTCAATCAAAGCTAATTGAATCAAATGAAAGTCTAATGCATTCTACAAAGCTAATTGAATCAAATAAAGTCAAACACATTCAAACAAACCTTTTTGAATCAAATGAAAGTCAAATGCATTCATCAAAGCTAATTGAATCAAATGAAAGTCAAATGCATTCTACAAAGCTAATTAAATCAAATGAAAGTAAAACACATTCAAACAAAGCTAATTGTTTCAAATAAAAGTCAAACACATTCAAACAAAGCTTTTTGAATCATATGAAAGTCAAAAGCATTCCACAAAGCTAATTGAATTAAATGAAAGTCAAAGGCATTCTACAAAGTTTATTGAAACAATTGAAAGTGAAATGCATTCAAACAAAGCTAATTGAATCAATTGAAAGTCAAACACATTCAAACAAAGCTAAGTAAATCAAATTAAAGTCTAATGCATTCTACAAAGCTAATTTAATCAAATGAAAGTCAAACACATTCAAACAAAACGTTTTGAATCAAATGAAAGTCAAACAGATTCAAACAAAGCTTTTTGAATCAAATGAAAGTCAAATGCATTCAACAAAGCTGATTGAATCAAATGAAAGTCAAATGCATTTTTAAAAAGCTAATTGAATCAAATGAAAGTCAAACACATTCAAACAAATCTAATTGAATTAAATGAAAGTCTAATGCATTCTACAAAGCTAATTGAATCAAATGAAAGTCAAATTGATTCTACAAGGCTCATTGAATGAAATGAAAACCAAACATATTCAAATAAAGCTAATTGAATCAAATGAAATTCTATTACATTATACAAAGCTTATAGAATCAAATGAAAGTTAAACACATTTAAACAAAGCTTTTAGAATCAAATGAAAGTCAAATGCATTCAACCAAGCTAATTGAATAAAATGAAAGTTAAACACATTCAAACAAAGCTAATTTAATCAAATGAAAGTCTAATGCATTTTACAAAGCTAATTGAATAAAATAAAAGTCAAACACATTCAAACAAAGCTTTTTGAATCAATTGAAACTCAAATGCATTCATCAAAGCTAATTGAATCAAACGAAATTCAAATGCATTCTACAAAGCTAATTAAATCAAATGAAAGTAAAACACATTCAAACAAAGCTAATTGATTCAAATGAAAGTCAAACACATTCAAACTTAGCATTTTGAATCATATGAAAGTCAAATGCATCCCACAAATCTAATTGAATCAAATGAAAGTCAAATGCATTCTACAAAGCGAAATGAATAAAATAAAAGTCAAATTCATTCAAACAAAGCTTTTTAAATCAAATGAAGGTCAAATGCATTCAACAAAGCTATCAAATGAAAGTCAAATGGATTCTACAAAGCTAATTAAATGAAATGAATATCAAACGTATTCAAACAAAGCTAATTGAATCAAATGAAATTCTAATACATTCTACAAAGCTAATAGAATCAAATAAAAGTCAAACACATTCAAAGAAAGCATTTTGAATCAAATGAAAGTCAAATGCATTCAACAAAGCTAATTAAATAAAATGAAAGTCAAACACATTCAATCAAAGCTAATTGAATCAAATGAAAGTCTTATGCATTCTACAAAGCTAATTGAATTAAATGAAAGTCAAACACATTCAAACAAAGCTTTTTGAATCATATGAAAGTCAAATGCATTCCACAAAGCTAATTGAATCAAATGAAAGTCAAACAAATTCAAACTAAGCTAATTGAATCAAATGAAACTCTAATGCTTTCTACAAAGCTAATTGAATCAAATAAAGTCAAACACATTCAAACAAACCTTTTTGAATCAAATGAAAGCCAAATGCATTCATCAAAACTAATTGAATCAAATGAAAGTCAAATGCATTCTACAAAGCTAATTAAATCAAATGAAAGTAAAACATATTCAAACAAAGCTAATTGATTCAAATAAAAGTCAAACACATTCAAACAAAGCTTTTTGAATCATATGAAAGTCAAATGCATTCCACAAAGCTAATTGAATTAAATGAAAGTTAAAGGCATTCTACAAAGTTTATTGTATCAATTGAAAGTGAAATGCATTCAAACAAAGCTAATTGAATCAATTGAAAGTCAAACACATTCAAACAAAGCTTATTAAATCAAATTAAAGTCTAATGCATTCTACAAAGCTAATTAAATCAAATGAAAGTCAAACACATTCAAACAAAACGTTTTGAATCAAATGAAAGTCAAACAAATTCAAACAAAGCTTTTTGAATCAAATGAAAGTCAAATGCATTCAACAAAGTTGATTGAATCAAATGAAAGTCTAATGCATTTTTAAAAAAGCTAATTGAATCAAATGAAAGTCAAATGCATTTTTAAAAAAATAATTGAATCAAATGAAAGTCAAACACATTCAAACAAATTTAATTGAATCAAATGAAAGTCTAATGCATTCTACAAAGCTAATTAAATCAAATGAAAGTAAAAACACATTCAAACAAAGCTAATTGATTCAAATGAAAGTCAAACACATTCAAACTTAGCATTTTGAATCATTTGAAAGTCAAATGCATCCCATAAATCTAATTGAATCAAATGAAAGTCAAATGCATTCTACAAAGTGAAATGAATAAAATAAAAGTCAAATTCATTCAAACAAAGCTTTTTAAATCAAATGAAGGTCAAATGCATTCAACAAAGCTATCAAATGAAAGTCGAATGGATTCTACAAAGCTAATTAAATGAAATGAATATCAAACGTATTCAAACAAAGCTAATTGAATCAAATGAAATTCTAATACATTCTACAAAGCTAATAGAATCAAATAAAAGTCAAACACATTCAAACAAAGCATTTTGAATCAAATGAAAGTCAAATAAATTCAACAAAGCTAATTGAATAAAATGAAAATCAAACACATTCAATCAAAGCTAATTGAATCAAATGAAAGTCTAATGCATTCTACAAAGCTAATTGAAGTAAATGAAAGTCAAACACATTCAAATAAAGCTTTTTGAATCAAATGAAAGTCAAATGCATTCATCAAAGCTAATTAGATCAAATGAAAGTCAAATGCATTTAACAAAGCTAATTAAATCAAATGAAAGTAAAACACATTCAAACAAAGCTAATTGATTCAAATGAAAGTCAAACACATTCAAACAAAGCTTTTTGAATCATATGAAAGTCAAATGCATTCCACAAAGCTAATTGAATCAAATGAAAGTCAAACAAATTCAAACTAAGCTAATTGAATCAAATGAAAGTCTAATGCTTTCTACAAAGCTAATTGAATCAAATAGAGTCAAACACATTCAAACAAACCTTTTTGAATCAAATGAAAGTCAAATGCATTCATCAAGGCTAATTGAATCAAATGAAAGTCAAATGCATTCTAAAAAGCTAATTAAATCAAATGAAAGTAATACACATTCAAACAAAGCTAATTGATTCAAATAAAAGTCAAACACATTCAAACAAAGCTTTTTGAATCATATGAAAGTCAAATGCATTCCACAAAGCTAATTGAATTAAATGAAAGTCAAAGGCATTCTACAAAGTTTATTGAATCAATTGAAAGTGAAAAGCATTCAAACAAAGCTAATTGAATCAATTGAAAGTCAAACACATTCAAACAAAGCTAATTAAATCAAATTAAAGTCTAATGCATTCTACAAAGCTAATTAAATCAAATGAAAGTCAAACACATTCAAACAAAACATTTTGAATCAAATGAAAGTCAAACAGATTCAAACAAAGCTTTTTGAATCAAATGAAAGTCAAATGCATTCAACAAAGCTGATTGGATCAAATGAAAGGCAAATGCATTTTTAAAAAGCTAATTGAATCAAATGAAAGTCAAATGCATTTTTAAAAAGCTAATTGAATCAAATGAAAGTCAAACACATTCAAACAAATCTAATTGAATCAAATGAAAGTCTAATGCATTCTACAAAACTAATTGAATCAAATAAAAGTCAAACACATTCAAAAAAAGCTTTTTGAATCAATTGAAAGTCAAATGCATTCATCAAAGCTAATTGAATCAAACGAAAGTCAAATGCATTCTACAAAGCTAATTAAATCAAATGAAAGTAAAACACATTCAAACAAAGCTAATTGATTCAAATGAAAGTCAAACACATTCAAACATAGCTTTTTGAATCATATGAAAGTCAAATGCATTCCACTAATCTAATTGAATCAAATGAAAGTCAAATGCATTCTACAAAGCGAAATGAATAAAATAAAAGTAAAATTCATTCAAACAAAGCTTTTTGAATGAAATGAAGGTCAAATGCATTCAACAAAGCTATCAAATGAAAGTCAAATGGTTTCTATAAAGCTAATTAAATGAAATGAATATCAAACGTATTCAAACAAAGCTAATTGAATCAAATGAAATTCTAATACATTCTACAAAGCTAATTGAATCAAATAAAAGTCAAACACATTCAAACAAAGCATTTTGAATCAAATGAAAGTCAAATGCATTCAACAAAGCTAATTGAATAAAATGAAAGTCAAACACATTCAATCAAAGCTAATTGAATCAAATGAAAGTCTAATGCATTCTACAAAGCTAATTGAATCAAATGAAAGTCAAACACATTCAAACAAAGCTTTTTGAATCAAATGAAAGTCAAATGCATTCATCAAAGCTAATTAGATCAAATGAAAGTCAAATGCATTTAACAAAGCTTTTTGAATCAAATGAAAGTCAAATGCATTCAACAAAGCTAATTGAATCAAATGAAAGTTAAAAGCATTCTACAAAGTTAATTGATTCAAATGAATGTCAAACTCATTCAAACAAAGCTTTTTGAATCATATGAAAGTCAAATGCATTCCACAAAGCTAATTGATTCAAATGAAAGTCAAACACATTCAAACAAAGCTTTTTGAATCATATGAAAGTCAAATGCATTCCACAAAGCTAATTGAATCAAATGAAAGTCAAACAAATTCAAACTAAGCTAATTGAATCAAATGAAAGTCTAATGCTTTCTACAAAGCTAATTGAATCAAATAGAGTCAAACACATTCAAACAAACCTTTTTGAATCAAATGAAAGTCAAATGCATTCATCAAGGCTAATTGAATCAAAAGAAAGTCAAATGCATTCTAAAAAGCTAATTAAATCAAATGAAAGTAAAACACATTCAAACAAAGCTAATTGATTCAAATAAAAGTCAAACACATTCAAACAAAGCTTTTTGAATCATATGAAAGTCAAATGCATTCCACAAAGCTAATTGAATTAAATGAAAGTCAAAGGCATTCTACAAAGTTTATTGTATCAATTGAAAGTGAAATGCATTCAAACAAAGCTAATTGAATCAATTGAAAGTCAAACACATTCAAACAAAGCTAATTAAATCAAATTAAAGTCTAATGCATTCTACAAAGCTAATTAAATCAAATGAAAGTCAAACACATTCAAACAAAAAGTTTTGAATCAAATGAAAGTCAAACAAATTCAAAAAAAGCTTTTTGAATCAAATGAAAGTCAAATGCATTCAACAAAGCTGATTGAATCAAATGAAAGTCTAATGCATTTTTAAAAAGCTAATTGAATCAAATGAAAGTCAAATGCATTTTTAAAAAGCTAATTGAATCAAATGAAAGTCAAACACATTCAAACAAATCTAATTGAATCAAATGAAAGTCTAATGCATTCTACAAAGGTAATTAAATCAAATAAAAAGCAAACACATTCAAACAAAACGTTTTGAATCAAATGAAAGTCAAACAAATTCAAACAAAGCTTTTTGAATCAAATGAAAGTCAAATGCATTCAACAAAGCTTATTGAATCAAATGAAAGTCTAATGCATTTTTAAAAAGCTAATTGAATCAAATGAAAGTCAAATGCATTTTTAAAAAGCTAATTGAATCAAATGAAAGTCAAACACATTCAAACAAATCTAATTGAATCAAATGAAAGTCTAATGCATTCTACAAAGGTAATTAAATCAAATGAAAAGCAAACACATTCAAACAAAACGTTTTGAATCAAATGAAAGTCAAACAGATTCAAACAAAGCTTTTTGAATCAAATGAAAGTCAAATGCATTCAACAAAGCTGATTGAATCAAATGAAAGTCAAATGCATTTTTAAAAAGCTAATTGAATCAAATGAAAGTCAAATGCATTTTTAAAAAGCTAATTGAATCAAATGAAAGTCAAACTGATGTGAATCTAAATACACCCTCCCGAATATGGGTTGATGGATTTAAAAATACTTATAGTTGGAATACTCAAATATCATGGAACAAGATAAAAGGGCCAAAACTCACGGACACACTCAAAGTTTTGGGGTTTTAGGCCAGAGATAAGACTCACTCAATCTCTCCTAAGCTTATCACTCAAGACTTACTCAAAGCAATAAGGGAACACTTGAACTTGAGACAAACTCTAAGTTAAAATGCTAAAACACAAGGTTTTTTATCCAAACTCAAAACTGGTTTTTATTTCTGTTTTGCTCTCCCTTTTATAGAGGAAAGGAGCAGCAAAAACACACCAAAAGTCAAGGAAAACCGTCCAAGCATGAACAGCCAAAAGCCAGCAGTTTTCCTCCTTGATTTAAGCTAAACAATAAAAGCATAATAAAGCCTAATGATAACTTCCTATTACAACCTAATAAAGCCTAATTTAAGCTAAACTCTTGGCATTATTTCAGCAACATTAACTAAAATATAAGATAATAATAACTAGTAAATGGCTTAGGATCCACACGCCCAAAATAGCAGTGAAACGTGCCAAAACTGTAGTGAAGCGCGCCATGCGCCCAATCTTCAATCTACCCATGAAATGCAACATAGAACTTCAGCCTTCTTTGTAAATGGATAAAATCCAAGAGTCTCTAAGACTAAAGCAACAGGTTCATTAGATGTCCACTTTGGATCATTCCCCCCTTCTTCAAAAGAGTTTGCCCTCAAACTTGAATCATCAAAGTATGGTGATAAATCCCCTACATTGAAAGTCGCACTAACACCCATCAATTCGTCTGGTAGCTCAATTTTGTAAGCACTATCGTTCACCCTCTCAAGAACCTTAAAAGGACCATCAGAACGAGGCATAAGCTTGTTTTTGCGAAGCTTAGGGAACCTCTCCTTCCTCAAATGCACCCAAACCAAGTCCCCGGGATGAGAAATAGGCTGTTTGCGTTTCTTATTGGCTCGCTCTTGGTATTTTTTATTCATCTCCTCAATTCTTTTCTTCACTTGCTCACAGGTTTTTTGAAAGGTTTCCACCCTCTTTTTAGCATCTTTCTCTACCATGTCACTCTTAACCATAGGAACAAGATCAATCGGCACAAATGGGTTCACTCCATAAACTACTTCAAATGGAGAACGGGAAGTAGTTAGGGAATGAGCTCTATTGTAAGCAAACTCCGCATGGGCTAATTTCATGTCCCAATCTTTTTGCGTTTTGCTCACAAGACCTCGTAACAAAGTACCCAAAGTTCTATTAGTGACCTCGGTTTGCCCATCGGTTTGGGGATGATGAGAGGTACTAAATAGTAACTTGGTACCCACAAGTTTCCATAGGGTTCTCCAAAAGTGACTAAGGAATTTGGAGTCCCTATCAGATACTATACTTCGAGGAATGCCATGGAGTTTGACAATTTCCTTGAAGTACAGCTCGGCCACTTTCACGGCATCATCAGTTTTATTACAAGCTACAAAGTGTGCCATTTTAGAGAATCTATCTACAACAACCATGATGCTATCTCTTCCCCTTTGAGTGCGAGGCAATCCAACAATGAAATCCATGCTAACACTTTCCCATGGAGCATCCGGAACTGGCAACGGAGTATAAAGACCCTTTGTGAAGTGTCCCTTAGCCTTTTGACTAGTAGCACATCTCTTCACAACATGAGTAACATCCTTGATCATTCTAGGCCAATAGAAGTGTTCACCTAGAATATCAAGAGTCTTTTGTATCCCAAAATGACCGGCTAAACCTCCACCATGCACTTCTCTCACTAATAACTCCCTAACCCCACTCTTCGGAACACATAGCTTGTTACCTTTAAAGAGGTAGCCATCTTGTCTCACAAACTCTTTGGTAGGATTCTCTATCTCACTAGCAAAGTCGGGATCATTTATGTAACATTCCTTGAGTTGTTCAAAACCCAAAATCTTAGCATCCACCATGGAAAGTAAGTAGCTCCGACGAGACAATGCATCGGCCACAACATTACTCTTTCCATCCTTGTACTTGGAGCTAAAGGTAAATGATTGGAGAAACTCTACCCATTTAGCATGTCTCTTGTTGAGTTTTTGTTGCCCATGAATAAATTTTAGAGCCTCATGATCGGAATGAAGAACAAATGGTTTTGGTCTAAGGTAGTGAGACCAATGATCAAGTGCTCTAACTATGGCATAGAACTCACGGTCATAAGTGGAATAGTTCAACTTAGCCCCATTCAACTTCTCACTAAAGTAACTCACGGGCTTCTTCTCTTGAATCAAAACAGCACCTATTCCAATCCCACTTGCATCACACTCTACCTCAAACACTTTGTTGAAATCTGGTAGCACAAGTATAGGAGCGTTGCAAAGCATATGTTTAACCTTCACAAAGGCTCGTTGAGCATTTTCTTCCCATACGAACTCACCCTTTTTGGTCAACTCGGTGATTGGAGCCATGATGGTAGAGAAGTTTTTGATGAACCGCCTATAGAAGGAGGCAAGTCCATGAAAACTTCTAACTTCGTGCACATTGGTTGGAGCCAACCAAGACTGGACTGCTTTTACCTTCTCCGGATCTACATGAACCCCCTCTCCTGTTACAATGTATCCTAAGAATACAACACTAAGAGTCATGAATACACATTTTTCAAGCTTACCATACAACTTCACCTCCCTCAATTTTTCAAACAATCTCCTCAAATGAATTACATGATCATCATTGTTTTTACTATACACAAGAATGTCATCTAAGTAAACAACAACAAAATCATTAAGAAAAGGCCGGAGAACTTCATTCATCAATCTCATGAAGGAGCTTGGGGCGTTGCAAAGCCCAAATGGCATCACTAACCACTCATACAACCCTTGTTTTGTTTTGAAAGCCGTCTTCCACTCATCCCCCTCTCGAATTCTCATTTGATGGTACCCACTCCTTAAATCTATTTTGGAAAAGACTAAGGCACCACTCAACTCATCTAACATATCTTGCAATCGAGGCATAGGAAAACGGTATTTGACCGTTATATTGTTAATGGAACGACTATCAACACACATTCTCCAAGTACCATCTTTTTTTGGTACTAAGAGGGCTGGAACCGCGCAAGGACTAAGGCTTTCTCTCACATAACCTCTCTCAAGTAATTCGTTCACTTGCTTTTCAAGTTCCTTACTCTCTTCCGGATTACACCTATAGGCAGCCTTGTTGGGCAAAGGTGCTCCTGGAATTAAGTCAATGGCGTGCTCAATGCCTCTAATTAGAGGTAGGCCTTTGGGCAAGTCATTGGGGAACACATCTTGGTACTCTTCTAATAACTCATTTAGCATGGATGAGTTAATACAAGTAGTACCATTATCATCTTTGGTCCTTACCACCAAAGCATACCCTCCCCCCATTTCTTTCATTATTCGTTCATATTCATTACAAGTTACAAGATAGTTGCTTTTCTCTTTTTCTTTCTTAGCAACTTTAGGAGGTAAAGGCACTAACTTAACTTTTCTACCATTTTTGGTAGTTACAATATACACATTAGTTTTCCCTTTATGCTCCGAATCATGATCAAACTGCCACGGTCTTCCAAGCAACAAATGACACGCATCCATAGGAAGAATATCACACCAACGCTCATCTTCGAACCCTCCAATGGAATAAGACACCAATGCTTGCTTCTTGACTCTAATGCTTGTGCCATCATTCAACCAATTGAGCTTGTAAGGTTCACCATGGTCTCTAGTGGGTAGCTTCAATTTACTCACAGCCTCGGATGAAACAACATCTGTTTGGGCACCACTAGCAACAATCACATTGCAAGTCTTCTCTCCTATCTTGCATCTAGTGTGGAACAAGTTGTTTCGTTGTTTAAGATCAATTTCGGGTTCATTATACAAGATTCTACGAACCACCATCATGTTGAACTCATCTTCGGGTTGAATCTCTTCCTCATACTCTTCATCAAACTCGCAACCCTCCTCATGAGCCACAAAGTTATAGACCTTCTCCTCCTCATCCATGAGAGCACATTGAGAGGCTGTTAACACACTCTTACTAGGACATTCCGATGCAATATGTCCTCTCCCATGACACTTGAAGCATTTTCTCCTAGTTGAAAGCTCACTAGGCGAAACTACTTGTTTTTCTTTCCCTTTTGATGAGCTAGGTGAAAAGGTTTTACTTTGAAAAGTACTCCCTTTAGAGTTGAAAGGAGTAAATTTCGAAGTATTCTTGAAAGAAGAATTTTTGGGCTTCTCTTTCTCCCTTTCTTCTTTAAGTTGAGACTCATACTTCAAAGCTAGTTTGCATACATCACTAAAAGTGGCATAATGAGTAACTTCCACTTTCCTATTAATTTCTTTGGTCAACCCTTGACAAATCTAGCAATTTTGTAAGCCTCCTTTTCTTGCAAGTCGCAAGTCAAGCCTAACCTTTCAAATTCTTTTATGTAATCCTCCACACTCATGTTTTCTTGTGATAGGTGGGTTAATTTTAAGTATTGATCTTGCTCATACTCTTTACTTACCCATTTTTCCCTCATTTTCTTTTTTAATTTTTCCCATGAGTCTATCTTATCTTTCCCTTCTCTTCTTCTATTTGACTTGAGGTTTTCATACAACAATGCAGCTAGTTTAGTGAGTTTAAGGACAGCCAACTTGAACCGTTTCCTATCATCATACCCCTTGTAATCAAAAACGGTTTCAATTTGCCTAACCCAATCTAAGAAAGCCTCACAATCATGCCCTCCATCAAATTCATGCATATCAATTTTTAGACCCCTATCTTCATCAAATTGTCTAAAATTGTTACCACTATTTTCATCCTCCTCCTCTAATTCATTTATTTTCCTAGTGGCTTTAAGGAGCATATCAGATATGGCATCCATCCTAGTATCTTGTTGTGCCCTAGAGACTTCACTCTCTTCTGTTTTTTTCTCCAAATTCTCCAATTTTTTCAGTGATTACTTGCAACATTCTAGCAAGCTCCTCACTAGACATGATTTCCACTATTTTGCTTGGATATTACAAGTACAATGAAAACTGCCGAAATTAGAGACAAAATGAAAAACGAAAATTGCCTCTAGACTCTCAAAGGCTTACAAATTCAGAATATTCAGATCAAAACAACCAATTTGCAAAAAAGAAATTCCTCAAAAGCTTTTCGGATGAGGGAGAAATCTTCAATTGAATTCTGCCTTCCGGTTTTGCCTCTTTTCTGCGTTGCTGCGAAAAACCTGCCCAGTTTATTAGCAGAAAAATTCCAAAATATCTGAAAATTTTTGTGAGTAATCTACGCAAAAAAATATCCAGATTCAAAAAAGAAATAACTCGATTTGGACAGAAAAACGAAGGAGATATGTCCTTCTCAAACCGCAACTCCAAACTGATTGAATTCTGCCGTTTTGCTCCAAACGCCTTCAAACTCGATTTTCTTCAAGAAACCCTTAACTAGGCTCTGATACCAGATGATGTAAATCTAAATACACCCTCCCGAATATGGGTTGATGGATTTAAAAATACTTATAGTTAGAATACTCAAATATCATGGAACAAGATAAAAGGGCCAAAACTCAAGGACACACTCAAAGTTTTGGGGTTTTAGGCCAGAGATAAGACTCACTCAATCTCTCCTAAGCTTATCACTCAAGACTTACTCAAAGCAATAAGGGAACACTTGAACTTGAGACAAACTCTAAGTTAAAATGCTAAAACACAAGGTTTTTTATCCAAACTCAAAACTGGTTTTTATTTCTGTTTTGCTCTCCCTTTTATAGAGGAAAGGAGCAGCAAAAACACACCAAAAGTCAAGGAAAACCGTCCAAGCATGAACAGCCAAAAGCCAGCAGTTTTCCTCCTTGATTTAAGCTAAACAATAAAAGCATAATAAAGCCTAATGATAACTTCCTATTACAACCGGCCAAAGAGCTAAACTCTTGGCATTATTTCAGCAACATTAACTAAAATATAAGATAATAATAACTAGTAAATGGCTTAGGATCCACACGCCCAAAATAGCAGTGAAACGTGCCAAAACTGTAGTGAAGCGCGCCATGCGCCCAATCTTCAATCTACCCATGAAATGCAACATAGAACTTAAGCCTTCTTTGTAAATGGATAAAATCCAAGAGTCTCTAAGACTAAAGCAACAGGTTCATTAGATGTCCACTTTGGATCACAAACACATTCAAACAAATCTAATGAATCAAATGAAAGTCTAATGCATTCTACAAAACTAATTGAATCAAATAAAAGTCAAACAAAGCTTTTTGAATTCATATGAAAGTCAAATGCATTCAACAAAGCTAATTGAATCAAATGAAAGTTAAAATGCATTCTACAAAGCTAATTGGATCAAATGAAAGTTCAAACTCATTCAAACAAAGCTAATTAATCAAATGAAAGTCTAATGCATTCTACAAAGCTAATTGAATCAAATGAAAGT